>NC_056730.1:236554723-236827223 GCF_019279795.1 Protopterus annectens | reverse complement strand
TACTGTTTGCACTCTCTGCAACCTGCACCCAGAGCAGCAAGTCCTTCCATCCTGCACCTCTGGTTTTGTCTCCTAAAGCAGCTGTCTTTTCCATGTACAAGACAAGAATGCCTGTCCCCAGCATACAGTGATTCTACAGAATTCTGAGTACTGCAGCAGACTCCCCATTCATTTAGTGATAAGGGGCTTGGTCTGCAGAATCACTACCCAACTGGTGGAACACTGCTACATTTTGTAACTTTTGCAACTCCATGATGTTTGATTGCTGGGTTTGTGAAGTGGTATCCTAGGATTACATACTAAAATTCCTGGAAAAATTCCAGACAACTTTTGAGATATTTATTTTCACCAGTAATTCCAACAACAGTCAAGACATGGGCACAGAAATCCAGTCTCTAGCAAGCAACTACAACAATAATGACATGGTAACAAAGTGTCCACTCTCTCCTAAAGACTATCATCTTTGTAAAAAATCCTGAACCAGGGCATACTCAGCAATATTCCTAGTCTCTAAAAAAAACAATGGCAGTGGTTGTGTCCCATCATGGATATGAGAGCCACCAATGCCTGTCTCAAATACAAGTAATTTAGGATAGAGTTTCTGTAGATGTCGCTAAAATATATCAAACCAAGGGACTTACTGAAATCTCTGGACCTCAAAAATGCCTACCCTCATTACCCCATTAAATTATATCAACTCAAGTTTCTTCATTTCAAATCAATGACCCAGCACTTTTAGGCCTACCCTTTGATATCTCCTCCGTCCTTCAGGTCTTCACTAAGGTAATCCTAAATATGAAGGCTCTTGTAGGGCAGAATGGCGTAGATGTAATTCCCTACCTGGATGACTGGCTAATCAGAGTCATCTCCCTCTGGTCTCCCTTGAGGATACTTCCACAGTGACCCACCTGCTAGACCAATGCAGTTGGCTCATCATTCAAAGGAAGAAGTAACTCGTGTTTGTGCAAACCATCAAGCTACTGAGGACCTTTAGCTGTACAATTTCAAGGATGGGACTTTGATGCCCACCACAAGATCCAAGACACCAAGCATCTTCTATGCTTGAATATGAAATATTTGGATCTCCACCTCCATAATCTCCTCACATTCTCCCCTACAAAAAAATACCTGGAGTACTTTTGACAACTGCAGCCGAGTCCTCACATAACAGGACCCAAACTGCCTGGAAGATCAAGGAACAGACCATTCAACAGGGCATTGATCTGGACTATACCTCCACACAATAGAAGAAATTCTTTCATACAGACATTTCCCTATCAGGTACTGGAACCATTCTTGTGGATCCACTAGTGTAGGGCAAGTGAAGCAAGCTAGAATCTTCCCTCCCTATAAACTTTCTGGAGATAAGAACAGTGTACTGAGCCCTTTGTCACTTTGCCTCTCTCAGGTTATACTCATACAGCATACAAGAGGTGTTATGCATAAAGACATAAAGATCCAAGGAGGAACGAGGAGTATTTAATGCCAGACAAGCATTTTCAGTCATGAATCACTGATCCTTTAAGTGAACTGATTCAAAAGGTGTAAACTCGATTTGAGAGTATGGTCATTCTATTAAACTAAGTTTATGGCCTCTCCATCAACATACAGTTTATGACCTTCTATGAATACTGTACACTATAATTCCTGGCCTTGCACAGTTTTGGGATTTCTGAAATGCATATAGATTCCACAATCAACTTATATTCATGAATTCTGGACATGATGAGAACAGAAAACACAATGCTGCCTTTACTTGCACCCTGCCAAGACAGGAGGTATTTTTTTTTCCCCTGCTAGTAGCTACATCTTCCTCCACATCCAGGATATTCCCCATACAAAAAGATTCTTCCAAACCAGGCCTATTTCTCCATGCTCAGCTACTTGCATCTATTGGCTGGGAATATGAAAGATAACTGTCAATCAAGAAATGCAATGCAGATGTGATAGTTGCAATGTTGTAATCCAGAAAGGATTGCAGTAAAACCTATACCAGACAGTGTGAAATTCTTATTCACTGGCTTTGGAACAAATGGCTTTTTTCCCATTAATACCTCATTATTTCCACCATTCTGCAAGTCCTCAAGGAATATAGTTCCTAAAATGTGCCAATGCCATATTTTTGGGTTCAAGCAGCAGTAACGGGCACTCCCACTGGATCTATTAAGTGTCTCCTCCCAGGTACACACTAGATATCTTGAAACTTGGAGGTAAATGAGAGACAAGACCCACTCCAGCACCATTGCATGTTTACTGCCTCTTGGAAAATGACTATTGTTTTAAGTCCTCAGCAGAGAACACAGAGCCCCTGGACACCATCTACCTGACAATTAAAATAAAATTTTATAGCCATTTGCTCAGCCAGACATGAGGAGAAGCTTCCTGCCTAGGTATGCAATCCTGTTTGTTTTGATTATCATGACTAAAGAGTAATTCTAAAACTAAGACATTCATTTGTACTCAAACCATTCCTTTCTAGCCAAGGTGTATTTAGGCTTCTGTAGGTCTAAATCTACAGTGACCAGACTTTTCTTCGATGAAATGATGGATCAAGAGATAGATCTAGATACTTGAGACAGGAAGAAAACACTTCTACTGTATATTCTGAAAACCCAAGATTTCAGGAGAATAGACAACTGAATTCATAACTCATAATTAGCTGCATAGTACCACAGGTGGATTTAGAAGGGGTAGTAATGGTGCTATACCTCCCCATCAGTGCTCATGTTAAGAAATAATCAGTCAACAAATCATAAAATACTTCTGAATCGGGATTTTCCATATTACAGTTTCATCACTAAGCTACACTGCAGACAAGCTCTTTTGTCATTGTAAAAGAAGTCCATCTGGAGGTATGAAATGCTGACATTAGGGCAACTAGCAGATAACCAATTAAAGAATTTGTACTTTGCAACTCAGCAGAAAAAAATTCCTAGAATTATTTTTGTTTCAGCTAGTAAAATATGTAATAATTTGTTGTGACTCCCAGACAATACTGTACATATATCAAATAACTGGACCCAAAGGAAAAATAAAAGTTATACACTAAATAAATATTATGTCAATGCTGTTATTGACATGTCCATCAACTACTTATTGAAATGTTGGCACTCAGAATGCCTTAAAAATGATATAAAATCCCTGAATAGAGCAAATCTCAAGCATTGCTGTTCTCCTTCAAACTTGTTTTTTGCATGGGGGCTAGCGCCCCACAACCTCCAAACATGTATGCCAACTCCAACATTGACATACCTTGGAGAAAATGGAATATTCTGGGAAATGGCCATCTCAGACCTAATAATATGTAAGTCCATTTTTTTGGCCATTCAGTTTCCCTGTCCCTGTACTCATTCAAGTGGGTCACAGCATTTCAAATGGTTACCATATCCATCTGATGATGTAATATATATTGGTATATCCATATCTACTTAATATAAGAATTCACTAAATACTTAATTTATGAATTATCAATGAAGTGATATTTTATTGGTAAGAAGTTTTACCAATCAGCTGTTGATACAAGCATTCTTAATAGGTTATTCTTTCAAACATGAAGGCATTTCTGAAGCAAATAAATAATTTATATATAAAATGATGGGTCATGTAACAACATGTTGTGTCTCTGACTCATTTGTGTCTCTTCTAATTTAAAGCTCTAGTAAACAGAATGACCTTATAAAAAATATCAGACTATAATGTGTCTCCAACTTGCATGAAATCCTTCACATTCAGAATTGTGTCACGAGATGATTCATCATTATTATATTCACCTTGCACAGCATGGTAGCAGAAATTACCTCTGTGTTTGGTTTGCATCAAACTGTTTATGATATCTGCAATGATGCTGGTAATCATTACTCTGTTTCAAGTCAGCACAGTTATTCTGTTTATAATTTTCATAGTTTATACAGGCAGATCAAAAGCAGACTTCTGTGTGTCTGCAAGAGATTAAAAGCAATTTTTAAAAGCGAAATGCTAAGTTAAGAAAACTGGCAGGAGAAATTAAATTTTTGTTGAAAGTAACCTAGTCTAAGATATCAGATTCTATTAATTCCTTTGATTTAGCACTTACTACCAATTTTAGAATTTTACAAAATGTTGGTGGAAAAGGGAAAAACTGCAGTTTCAAGTATGAATTCACAAAAACAAGGCATTGTTTGAATCAACATCTCAAATTTATTTTGTAATAGATTTCCCAACAGACAGTAGAGTAAGGTTACATTTGTTTCTTAGTCAACAGGAGAAATAACCGTTGTAAAACATAACCCCCCAAATTCACTATACTTCTATGCAGGACTAGCTTAGTCCTGCATGGAAGTGGCCGTTTAGGAGCAGGATGGAAGTGTGCCAGGCATAGTGCTGCATGAGCTCCTAAATGGACACAGAGGGTAGGATTCACGAAGGCTTGCACGGAGTCTGAGTAGTGTAAGACTCCATGCAGCCTTCGCAATCCAGGAACAGCCCAAAGTCCGTGTTAAGAGACAAGCTAAAACGTCTCTTACACGGAGTGGGCGTGGATAAGCTAATCACCTCACTTGCAGCCGAATAGCATGCAAATGAGGATGATTAGCAATCCAGGAAGCCCAGAACAGCCCATGTAAGAGTCGTTTTAGCTGCAGAAATGTACTCAGTTGACAACTGAGTACGTTTCTGCAAAAATCGCAATGGAGCCATGTCAGCTCCAAATAAAGGGTGCATATGTGTCAGGCAGCATGCCAATGGCCAAATATGTGGCCATTGGCAAGGTAGCCTGATGCAAAAGTAATAAAAATATATATATTTTATTCGGCGATCGCAGATGTTTAAACCCAGCG
The DNA here is from genome assembly GCF_019279795.1 of Protopterus annectens. NCBI lineage: Eukaryota > Metazoa > Chordata > Ceratodontiformes > Protopteridae > Protopterus > Protopterus annectens. Next base: position 236,822,409 of record NC_056730.1, on the reverse strand, counting down.
CAGCCCCGCGCAAACGGGCTGCGCTGTATAAAACATAAAAACGAAGGTTTTAAACCCACAAATGTGGGTTTTATGCAATACATGGAATGTCAATGCAGGGACCAGCAGACCAAAACCAACATGGCCACCGTGTAGTGGTTGCTAAGGGGGGAAGCTGAGTCTAAGAGATGTAATTAAGCATTAGTAGGCAATCTGATGCAAATGAGTGTTAGGATACTGAATTCCACTGTCACATAGCAAATGAGCACAGTCTGAGTAGTGTAAGAGTTACAGAAGGGGGAGGAACAGAGTAGGAGATAGGTGACATCACAGGGGGGAATGGTAGAAAGAAATGCAGTTCATTGGCGGTCAGAGTTACATGACAGATGTCAGACAGATATCATGGAAAGAGGTGTGCCATTAGATAAGCATGAGAAAGTCAAGAAATGGAAGGTGTACACTGTTGTCTACACCAAAGTTTCTTGCTGGGCGTGCATGCCATGAAGCGCGAGTAAGACAGTGTGCGAGCGTGTAAGGCAGACTGAGTATGTGGGAGCGTGTTTAGAGATGTTTAACACTGTTTGCGCTGGTGTTCACGTGGTTTTACCTGAATAAGCAGATTCTGAACCATATAAGCATGTGTGCGCGTGTGTAAGCCACTGTGAGCATGTTTCTGCTGGTTTGTACATGGCACCTCCCTGAGGAAGCAGAGAGGAAAAAGGAAGCAACAGATCTAGTAGGAAGTTAGCAGGGAATACTGCTGGAGCTAGCAGGTGAAAACAATTAGAAGCAGGCAATTACACAGGCAGAATAGTAGCCCAGCCCAGCACTTAAAACTCTTCAAACAGCAGTGCAGTATGTTTCTCTCAAGAGACACTGCAAGACAGGAGTAAGTTATTAGAAGTGAAAACTGAAAAAGCTGAACTCAGAGCAGAAATGTTAGGGGCTGCCATAGCTGTCATAATGAGACATAGGCGACTTGCTGAGGGTGGTGACAATGCAGATGGTGCCAGACAACCCACAGTGAGGAGACAGAGAAGAGTGTACAGGCCCAGGGTCACCTACCACGGGTTACATGAGCTGGAGATAGTAGAGCGCTATAGAGTGGACAGAGACCTCCTGCAGCAAATAGTGGAGCTGTGCAGGCCACGCCTCACACACAGAACCAACAGAGGGGAACCCATCCCAGTGTTGGCCCAAGGTATGTGTTGGCCTAAGAATACTAGCAACAAATACCTTCCAGAGACCAACTGGTGATATGATGGGGATATCACAGGCATCAGCCTCCAGGGTACTGCACCAGTTCCTGGATGCCATGTCAGCACATGTCGGTGATAATGTATATTTCCCCAATGCCCGTGAGGTATTGGTCAGCAATATGCATCTCTTCCAGCAAATAGCGGAATACCCTGAGGTAGTGGGTGCAATAGACTGCATGCACATACGCATCAAAGCACCAGCCAGTGAGCGGGGTAGGGCATACATCAACTGCCAGGTCATGTGTGATGCCCAGGGCATAATAATGAATGTGTGTGCTGGCTGTCCTGGGAGCTACCATGATTCCCACATCTGGCATTTGACGCAGCTGTACCAGACATTTGCCAATGGGGACATCCCGCACGGACACCTAGTGGGGGATGCAGGTTATGCACTGGAGCCGTGGCTGATGACACCCATCAGAAACGCACACACACCTGAACAGGAACACCATAATGAGGCACAAGCACAAACACGTAATGTAATAGAGCGTGTGTTTGGGCTGCTCAAGTCATGGTTCCGGTGTCTGGATACATCTGGTGGAGCCTTGCAGTACACACCAACTACATGTACCCAAATTGTCATGGTATGTGCTATGCTACATAATATGATCTTGCGAAAACAGCTGCAGCAGGACCAGCATAGGGCTGGGCCAAACAGCCCCCCACCATTGCCAAGGCCATCACAGGCAGAGCGTGACTCGGAGGAGGAACAACCTGAGCCTGCCCCAGTAGGCAGAAGGAGGCATGCCCAGTATGCCCTGGCCTTGGCAAAGAGGCAAGGCATAGCACATACACTGGCTCAGTAGGAACCCTGGGAATGATACCCCTCGGACTCACTCAAATAATAACATGGATGCCTACAATGACATGACCTGCTCACAAACATGTACAGGGAAGTGTAATATGTGCATCCGACAGAGGCAGCCCTGCAGCACCACCTGAGGCATGAATGCCATGTGTTAAGTAATGTAACACCATGTACTATATGCACACCTGAGGACCCTGACTAACATCCTACCCTCACCAAGCATCATGCCACAATATGACAATGAGATGATCAAGTGCAATAATTGACTGAAGTATCGCAGTTAGTCAAAGGGGATCCAATGTGTGCCAGTCTGGGATGACATGCTGAGCATGACATGATGCTCCACCTGCTAGGACTGGCATGCACCTATCAGTGCAGGCCGTATGGATACTGGCAAAGGCTGTTGTTACCCACAGTGTGCCCTGAATAGGTAAGGCTCAAAACACAAACCTATCTCCATAGGTATCAGAAGGGATAAGAATAAGATAAGGGATAAGTCTGAGGCATGATTGACATGTGTTAAGCAATGTAACACCATCTAGTATATGCAAACATGAAGACCCTGCCTAACATCTCACCCTCACCAAGCATGATGCCACACTATGAAGACAAGAAGATCAAGTACAATAATTGGCTGAAGTAATGCAGTCAGTCAAAGGGGAGCCAATGAGTTACAGGCTGCGAAGATATGCGGAGTTTGACATGATGCACCACCTGTTAGGGGTGGTGTGCACCTATCATGCCATGCCCCATGGATACTGGCAAAGGCTGTCAGTACCCACAGCATGCCCTGAATAGGTAAGTCTCAAAACACAAACCCAACTTCATAGGTTCTACAAGGGATAGGAACCTAGATGTAATACTACCCCCATGACAGATGTATAAACAGCAAGATGTGTGCAGTGTAAACACACACAGTAAGGAGAATGTAGATATCAGTCCTGTAATAGAGAACTGGGCAAGGCTCACATCAGCACCCTAACACTACCAGGTCACACCTCATACTGTGCTGTACAGCCGCAAAACATGGAACAAGCTACAAAAGGAGGGTGACTAGCAAGAATTGTCAAGGATAACCACACCCCCATGTTGGTACCACAACAAGAAGCAGCATGGACTAGCCATGGTCAAGTAACAGTGGCTAAAACTGCCCCCCCCCAGTTTATAGCCTGCTACAGACTACTGTCCCAACACCAGGAACTGCACCTGGCCTATGCTGGAATGCATGAATATATCAAGTCCTCCAAACCACATTATATTGGGTGACTGAAAATACCCAGACATAGACTGGGAGCATTATACTAGCTCCAACAGTGTAGGACAAAAGTTCATAGAATCCATAAACCAAAAGGCCCAGGAACAACGTACCACTCCCACAAGAGGGTAAGCATACTGGATGTGATAATCAGCAACATGGGTACTGGATGGCAAGACGAGAAGTGTATTGCTCACTGGTAAAACCAGACCATAGAGTAATCACACTGGATATACAAATCCTGACCACAGTCCCTGGCCAGAAAACCACAGTGGAAAACATGTGTAAAGCAATATTTGCACTCCTCCAAACTGATGTGGAATCCATTAAAGGTCCTGTGCAGGTGCAAAATATGGGCCACACCTCAGAACCTGTAATACAGCCATTCCATGAACACTGCCAGGAATGCTTAGATTATGCAATCCTAAATTAAAACAAGACACAATGCCATACACGCAGGCATCTGGCATGGTGGACACCAGCCATAACCAAACCATGCAAGAGAATGAGGAAGCTACTACATGATAGAGCAAACATAAACAATGAAGTAATCACTGATCAGTAGTATGGCAATAAAATATGTCCACACATACAATCCACTAAGGCCAGCCACAACAAGTTGAATCTGTGAATCCTGAGGCAATGTTACACCTGCCCCAAGTACACAGACAACCCCAACTCCACCCAAGAAATACAAATATATGTGAGAGATGCAACCATCTATCCAAACTGGAGGCTGAGCTCCCTCAACTCAGTACTCCCAAAACTAGTCAGGAGGAGAAGGTAACCACACACACCACAAACACAGTCCCACATAGACCTATCACAACTGCAAACCAAACTCATAAACACAGAAAAACATTCCTGGAGGCACAAATTACAAACACAGCACACCAACAGAGGCCTCTAAAGCAGACACCCAATCAAACAACCTCCAAACATAGCACATGCAACACATAGTACACAAAGCTGGTGTGCCAAACAGTCACAGGCCAGAAGGAGAAACAACATGCCTGATACAGTTGTAATAGGTGACTCCATAGTCAGACACACTGCTGTCCCACACACCAGATTGAACAAGGGAAAGGGTACAGTAAGCTGCCTGTAGGCTGCCACAATACGCCACATAACAGAAGTATGCAGGTCACTCCAAAGCAAGTAGAAATATGATGCAGTCATAGTCCATGCTGGTGTGAATGACCTGAGATGTACCTCCCTAGACTACATGAAAAGAGACATAGATGAGCTCTCTGATTATGTAGTCCAGGCCGGTATGGCACTCACTGTTTGCAGCATCCTACCCTTACCAAGAATAATGCCACAGTACAAACACGGAATGATCAGTCATAGCAAGTGGCACACTTACTGGTGTCATTCCAAGGGGATCCAATGTCTGTCTGCTTGGGATGTCATGCTTGACAAGCCACTCAGCTGTTCTTGGGATGGCTTGCACCTGTTACCCCTGGGCGTCTGGATATTGGATAAGGCCTTTGCCACCTCCATAGAGGCTTTTGTAGGCAAGGCTGAAAAGACTAACCCACCACCCTAGAAAACATAAGTGGAAAGAAACATAAGGGTAATGCTGACCAATGCCAGATGTGTAAACCCCAATATGCATGCTCCCAAGGCCATCCCCAGTATGGAGAACATCGATGTCTGTGCAGTGACAGAAACCTGCTGCAAGCCTCCTGACAGCACACCAGCACTACCAGGTTTTACCACATATCATGTGTCATGGCCCCAAAACCTGGAACAAAACATAAAAGGAGGGTGAGTATCCATATTCAGCACAGACACCCATACGTCCAGGTAACTGACAATGCACAAGGCATTGGAGTCCACCCATGTGCAACTAACTGTAGGCAAGACTGCTGTACAATCTGTAGCATGCTACAGACCACACTCTCACACACAGGAACCCCACCCAGCCGTCCTGAAGACACTGGGCAGTATGAATGTCCCACCAAATACCAAACAAGGTACCACAAATTACCACATAGGTGGTAAACCATTATGTATGGAAGGAGTAATCAGGGACCTAGGGACACAAGTGGACAGTAACCTGTTATGTGACACTCACATTGCCAATGTGGCTAGGAAGACTGCCTACATTTGACACCGTATAAGGAAAGGATTCACATCTACGTCAACAGAGGTCATTGTGCCCCTATACTGTTCTCTTATCACCCCCATAATCTAGTACAATGCCTCATATGGGATGTACCTTACCTGACACCTGCAGCAGTTAGAAAGACCTCAAAGGTACCTCACCAAGAGGATAAAGGGTCTCAAATATATGTCATATGCTGCCTGTCTGTAGACACCCCAGCTGAATGCAGTCACATACTACCTACACAGAGGCATTGCATGCCTGTTGTAGAAGGCCATGCCCAACACAGGAGTAATGGACATGCTCCACCCCAGAAAACTCAAAGCCATCGGAGCTGTGAGAGTGAGAGATGTCAACCTCAACAAATAATGAAATAGGATGTGCTGGTGGGACAGATACATAATCCAGAGGCTCCCCACACCCTGGACCAGAATCCCACTCCATGTTAGGCAGAGCCCCTCACTGACACTCTTCAACAGGAATCTTGCCAAGTGGATGGATGATTGTAGAGTTACACTGGGGGTCTTCACTGTGTCATGTCCAGGCAGAGGCACAGCAAAGCAAATCATAAATGGCCATAATATTCACATAGCAAGGGGTGGCAAAAGCCACACACACTCTGGCTAGGCTAACAAATGCCCTAGGGTGGATAGCCTAGTATGAACCTATGAACCTATGAAGATACAAATTGTACAGGACACTAAGGATAATCCCAAGGCTTTCACAACTGATGGTAGGAACCGTGTTGGGAATTCACAGATATGCTCTGAATCACACAAATATCACAAACACACACACATATTGCCAACATACATCCTGACAGGTGCAGTGCAACCCCCAGAATGCAGAATATCTATCCCAGCAGACTGCTGGCCCCCTGACATTGCAGATGCTGAGGTAACAGCCAGCATCTACAAAGCAAAACACACAGCAGCAATCGTATGAGATGGTGTCCTGGGCTGAGTGCAACATGGACTCCAAGATGAATGGAATGCCAAATCACACTACTGCTCAATGTCAGCCTTACCACAGAATATGTACCCAAAGAGCAGTGTACAACAACAGTGGTCCTTCTCAACAAAGGTGTGGCCTGAATGGATACTGAAAACTACTACCCCAGAATCCTGAGAAGCTCGGTCTGCACAGCTATGGAAAGGATCAGCATGTACCACAGACATAAAGATATTGGGGACCTACTGACACCGGACCCTACCCAGTGTGGCTTTCTTAAGTGCAGATCCTGCCCCTAAACATGTTTGGCTCAATTGAAACAGTCATTAAGGTCATTGATGAGGGCAATGTGGTCCACACAGCATAGCTGGACCTTGCAAAGGCTTCTATACAATACCCTACGTGTTCATTATAGATAAGCTCACCAGCTTAAATATAAACCCCTATGTCAGTAGAGGGGTTGCAAACCAGACCAAGGACAGAACAGACATGGTCAGACATGCTGCAGCCATGTCAGACTACAAACCAGATATAACTGGCATCCCACAAGGCTTGGTCCTGGGATCTCCCTCATCTGGTATATATGTCCCATAGGTACAGGTAAACATGGAAGGACTGTGTCTGAACATGTTTGCAGAGGACTACAAACTGCTCACCATATATGATCCACCAGCTGACACAAGCATCCCACAAAAGGGCCACATAGAAACAGACAACTGGTGCCATAGCCATGTCAGCAAGCTAATTGCAGAAAAGTGTAGTCAACCCCCGTGGATATACAGTAAGTGCCCACCAATTACCACATAGGTGTTAACCCATTATGTAGTTAACATGTAATGAGAGACCTGGGGACACAAGGTGATAGATATCCTGCATTGGACAAACAAACATGTGCTGTAGTGTTTAAAGAAACATACCATATACCCACCTAATCATGAAGGTTGTCAGATCTAGATAAGGGGAGGTCATTGTGGCTCTGCAGTCATCCTTCATTGGCGGTACAATTGACTACAATAGCCCCTGTGGGATGTACCTCAGCAGACACCTCCATCAACTGTAAAGTCCCCAACAGTACCTCACCAGGAGTATCAAAGAGCTTGCACAGATGCCATGTGTTGCCTGTGTTGCTGGTATCAATAAACATGCTGCACCTTGTACAATCTGAATGGCAGTGAGCTATGCACATGAGAGACCTGAACCCCAGCACTGACTTACATAGGACAAGCTGTACTGCATGATCCATAACACAGAAGCCACCCCCACCCATGAGTGAACTCCCAGTACAGTCTACCCATAGAGTCACTTATCAATTTTCCTCAATAAGAATTTTGATGAGTGGATGGGAGATGGTAGCTTTGTCCTGGGTATCACTGTCATGTCACAGGTAGACAGAGGCACAGTATACTAACCATGACATATGTCATAGCAAACTCCACTTACAATGTGTGTTGAAGGACAAACACACTCTCCAACTAGCATTAGACATGGACTAGGGCACATCGCTAGTGTTTGCAAATGTACACCTATGTTGTGGAATACACTACCAATGTTGGACAAGCCTGGTTTAAGTAGTTCATATCTGAACAGAATGCAACATGATCAGATGTACACAACTGGCCCCTAACCAGGCTGTCGTGCTCACTATTGAAATGTAAAGCAGTGATAGCACTAAAGCCTAGGATACTGTCCACCACAGTCAAAGTACTACCAGTACACTATACAGTACTACAGTGTTAGGTCAGTGTGAAAGGATGTTGACAACTGTATGCAAAGTATCCCATGCAAACACTGCAGGCACAGTATAATCCTGTTGTGTTCACACACAAAGCAGTTGTACAGTAACTACACAACATGACACACAACACACAACCATAAACGGGTGATATTTGTTGAAGTTCACACTCATCCACAAATGTGGTGGGCTGCAGAGTTCAACATATGGAATGCTCACACTGGGCATGCTCACACACTTTGATAAATGAGACATATGTCAGACAACATTGATAAATGAGACATATGTCAGACAACATGCCATGGGAAGGCTGAACTGGGCATGCTCACACACTTAGGCCAAATCTCAGTTTAGCAGTTGGACACACATATCTGGTATTTTTACTTGTTATTCCAGGAACCAACCACATTACAGCAGTCTGCCCAGTGCACACAGTTAAATGACTACAGAGACATACGTGATATAGTGGATCCCTCCCATATGCAAACATCTTCCACAGATGCACAAGTTGTTCATACAAACAGGGAATGCTATGGCAATAAAGATGTGCAAACAGTCTATCAACAACAAATAATGTGCATTTGACAATTAAACATATGGGTATAGAGGTCAACACTAGGCTGTTTGCCCTAGGGAATGACAGCTTAGCCAGAGTGTGCTTGGTGTCTGCCTCCCCACAGGATGCACATTCCCCTTTCTAAACACCGATGATGTCAGCACCCTATAAGTACAGCAGGAGAAAAGAAACCTCCCAGTAATGTGAATAGTGCGCTCTGCTAATGTGTGTGTCATAGCATAGTTAGGTAGGGTTTTGAATCCTGCAAATGCTCAGTGTGAGTGGGGTTGGTGTGTGTGTAAGTCTGTGGGAAAGAAATATCCCTTTTGGCAACTGGGAAAACACACTACAGGATGCACATTCCCCTTTCTAAACACCGATGATGTCAGCACTCTATAAGTATAGCAGGAGAAGGGAAACCTCCCAGCAATGTGAATAGCGCGCTCTGCTAATGTGTCCGTCTCAAGTGTCATAACATAGTTAGGTAGGGGTTTGAATCCTGCAAGTGTGTGTGTTTGTTTGAGGGGGATTTGTGTGTGAGGAAAATGTCCCTTTTGGCAACTAGGAGAACAGACTACAGGATGCACATTCCCCTTTTTAAACACCGATGATGTCAGCACTCTATAAGTATAGCAGGAGAAAATGAATCTCTGAGTAATGCAAATAGCGCGCTCCGCTAATGCTTCTGTCTCAAGTGTCATAACATAGTTAGGTAGGGGTTTGAATCCTGCAAGTGTGTGTGTTTGTCTGAGGGGGATTTGTGTGTGTGAGGAAAATGTCCCTTTTGGCAACTAGGAGAACAGACTACAAGATGCACATTCCCCTTTCTAAACACCGATGATGTCAGCACTCTATAAGTATAGCAGGAGAAGGGAAACCTCTCAGTAATGCGAATAGTGCACTCCGCTAATGCGTCCGTCACAAGTGTTATAACATAGTTAGGCAGGGGTTTGAATCCTGGCAATGACAAGTTTGTGTGAGGGAAATGTCCCTTTTGGCAACTAGGAGAACAGACTACAGGATGCACATTTCCCTTTCTAAACACTGATGATGTCAGCACCCTATAAGTAAAGCAAGAGAAGAGGAACTTCCCAGTAATGCGAATAGCACACTCTGCTAATGCATCTGTCTCAAGTGTCATAACATAGTCAGACAGAGGTTTGAATCCTGCAAGTGTCTGTTTTTTGGCTGAGGGGGGTTAGTATGTGTGCAATTGTGTGTGAGGGAAATGTCCCTTTTGGCAACTAGGAGAACAGACTACAGGATACACATTCCCCTTTCTAAACACCGATGATGTCAGCACTCTATAAGTATAGCAGGAGAAGGGAAATCTCCCAGTAATGCAAATAGCGTGCTCCACTAATGCGTCCGTCGCAAGTATCATAACATAGTTAGGTAGGGGTTTGAATCCTGCAAATGGCAAGTGTGTGTGTTTGGCTGAGGGGGGTTAGTGTGTGAGGGAAATGTCCCTTTTGGCAACTAGGAGAACAGACTACAGGATGCACATTTCCCTTTCTAAACACTGATGATGTCAGCACCCTGTAAGTACAGCAAGAGAAGGAAAACCTCCCAGTAATGCGAATAGCACATTCTACTAATGTGTCCGTCTCGAGTGTCATAACATAGTCAGATAGGGATTTGAATCCTGCAAACAGCAAGTGTATGTTTTTGGCTGACGGGGGTTAGTGTGTGTGAGGGAAATGTCCCTTTTGGCAACTAGGTGAACAGACTACAGGATGCACATTTCCCTTTCTAAACACTGTTCAGCTGAAGGCCATGGCTCTGGCACAAGTTGTCTGTTTCTATGATGCCCCTTTGGAAGATGCTTGTGTCGGCTGGAGAGTCAATTATGGTGGCCAATTCACAGTCATCTGCATATTTGGTCAGCCACAGTCCGTCCGTGTTGGCCTGTACCTCCAATAAATATATACCAAACAAGAGAGGTCCCAGGACTGAGCCTTGTGGGACACAACTCTTAACTGGTTTGGAGTCTGGCATGGCTCCAGCAATTCTAACCATGTGGGTTCTGTCCTTGAGCCACTGTGCAATCCATCTAGTGACATAGGGGCTTATATTTAAGCTGGTGAGCTTTTCTAGAATGCCCAAGTGGGGTATTGTTGTGAAGGTTTTTGCGAGGTCCAGGTAGGCTGTGTGAACCACCTTCCCCTCATCAATGGCCTTGGTGACTGTTTCAAAGAAATCAACCAGGTTAAACCTGGTAGTGCTGGTGTGCTCTCAGTAGCCCTGAACCAGGCATCTGTTACTGCACAGATATCGATGTTCTCCATGCCAAGGAGAGTTTTGGGTGCATGCATCTAGAGGTTTAGACTTCTGGCGTTGGGTAGCATTACTCTTAGTTTCTTATCGCTTGTGATACCTATGAAAGTGGGTTTGTCATTTGAGCCTTGCCTAACATAGGCACTATGGGGGTAGCAAGAGCCTTTGCCAATATCTGAAAGCCCAGGGGTGACAGGTGCAGGCCATCCCTAGTGAAGCAGGTAGTTCAACAGAAGATGAATATGTGAAGGTGTGGTGCCTGTGATTAGTTAGCAGTAGCATATATGACTGCTCATGTGAACACATGCCAGGTAAGTCATATGCACTGTGTCACAGGCAATGTACATGTGAACAGGACAAACAGTGACATCCTGTCAAGTGGGACATGGACATACATATAGTAAGCTATGCAGATGGCACTAGGAGTCCACAGAAGCTCTATAACTATGCATTGCAGGTGTGATCAGTATTCCAGGGTAATTGCAAGCAAACATGCATGCAAACAAAGCTACAGTAAACAGGGCTGCATGTAGTCCATTGTACAACAAACAAGCTTTACCAGTTCCAGTAGGTAACACTGCAAATATGCAGGCACTATGCACATGTACATGGAAATACATGGGTCAGATGGCTAGGGTCCAGTCTCAGCGCACACAAGTGTACAGACCATGTACTGTCAGGATGTACAATAACTGGATGGAAACCCATGTGCTCATACCTGCAGTAATACACATGTCAAATAACAGACACTGAGCCTTCACTCAGTGGTTCCATACTTAGTAGGATGTATGCTACCTGGCCTGCCATCACAGTATCCCTGACATATATGGGGACTCTCCCTCCTGTGACAGTTAGTTTTGTGTGTTGGGGCTGTCTAGCATGGTATGAGATGTGAGCATGCAGTGCTAGGGTGCTCCTGTGTGTCCTGTACCAGTCGTGTAGTACTGCACACATATCAACATCCTCAAACATCTGCATTGCAGAGTCCAGTGTGGGCAACATGCCACTTGCAATTTACATGTCCATCATTGCGTATTACTACATTCATTACCTTATCCCCTGTGCTACCTATGTATGTAGCCTTCTGTTGACATCATTACCACCAGTATGCCAACATGTGCAGATGATACACTATGGTACTTACCATGGGTGTAGACAACAGTACATGACAATCACACACTTACTGCATCGGGCATGCTGTGATATACTCACAATTAATTCAGCACACAGTACTGTTAACAACATGATACTATTACTACACATCTATGTGGTCACCCTGTGCATCAGCAACATGTTAACCTGTACCTGCACAGTTGTTACAGATTGCAGGAGGTGGCACAGTTTCATCATATGCACAGGGTGTGAACTTGGTATGCCTGAGTCAGCCACCGATACCACCGATTGACATGTATGTGTATGTGTGTTGGTGAGGGACAGCAGTAGAAGGTGGGGCAATGTTGATGCAGTGTGTGCATGTATGTGGTAGCCCTAGTTGTTGTCAATTTGCATGTGTGTATGGATGCACACAGTTCCACCTCATGGCTGCCATATACTGGTGTTTGCGGAGAGCCACAGACTGTACCTGCCAGGTCATACAGATCAGTGTCTCTGACCACGGACACGGTACCTGTGCCTTGCAGGGGTGCTACAGACCGTATCCGGTACCAAACCAGACTGGGTACTGTCATCAGAAGCAGGTGTTCATTGACTGGACACAGATCCCTGTCGGGCCTGGCCAGAGGCATGTGCACGTGGTCTCCTGGGGCGGTCTGATGACAGCACTGACCCAGCATTGCTGGGGCTGCTGCTGGCACTACGGGGGTGGCCGCGGCCCTGTTGTCATCCGCGACGACTGCCAGCTGCTGCTTTTGCTGGCATACGGCCACATCGACGCCTCAACCACCCACCATCACCCTGGCTCATGGACATGTAGTTGTGGAAGCGGTCTAATATGTCCCCACAACATCTGTCTATGACATCGGTGAAATCACGGATGGCAGCCGCAATGTCACGCATACTGTCAGTCATGGCTGTGCGACATGCTGTCAGCTCCCTCAGACCCTGTCTGGTGTACTGTTCCATATGTGACTGTGCCTGCATGACAGCCCGAAACATAGCTGAGGTTGTAAGACCTCTGTGGGCATGTCTGACAGGGGCAGTACACTCACGGATGCTCCCACGAGAACCCCTGGACATCTGTCTGTGTGGTACCATCTCTGGCTGCTGTGTGGGGAGGCATGTGCCACAGATACCACATTACCCTGGTCAATGCCCACTGTATGCTGTCCATCACCAAGGGACATTGGTGACAAAGGGTGTATTGGCAGGATAACTGTGCGCATTGATGGGGTTGACAGCTGTGTACTGTCAATCGGCTGACCAATGGCGGACCCTGGCATACCTTCCTGTGCCATTACACAGATGTCATCATTATCAGTACCCACAGCACCTGATTCAGGTTCCCTGCTACATGACACCAGAGCAGCACCAGAACCTGTGGGAGGGAAACAGGAAACACAGTTTACAATGTCTACACATTACCAGTGATGCACACATGCACACATGCACACATGCACCCATGCACACATGCACAGGTGCACACATGCACACATGCACACATGCACAGGTGCACACATGCACACATGCACACATGCACAGGTGCACACATGCACACATGCATACATGCACACATGCACACATTCACAGGTGCACACATGCACACATGCACACATGCACAGGTGCACAGGTGCGCACATGCACACATGCACAGGTGCACACATGCACACATGCACACAGTTTCACACAATTGTACAGTACTCAGTATGCGTGATATCAACACACAGACACAGACACACCTACATGCATACAAAGAGCACTACTAAGTGAGCCAAATAGTACTATTACTATCAAGACTATTACAGGAATTGTTAATACACACTCACCAGCATGGATAGGCTGCATTGCTGTTATACCAGAGGGACCTGCAGACGTGAAGAAACTAATGTCAGTGGGCACAACTGTGCCATTGTTACTGAGTATGATACAGGTCAGTAGTACAACAGTCGCCTTTCACAGGTCAGCTGCTAATATTGAGGATATCACACTTGCACATTAAATACTATGGTGACAGCTACAAACCAAGGACACACCTCACACATGCATTAACTACCAGTGTACACAACAGTCAACTGTACATATGGCATATTACCTGCACGTTCACTGTCTTGCTGCTGCGTGGCTCCAGCCTCCATCATAATGCATGTCTGATGCTGTTGTTGTTGCTGGCGGACTGGAGCCACTACACTCATGAATAGTCCCTCCAGTCTGGTGAGTGGGGGATGTGTAGCCACCCCACCACCTGTGGCGACTGTTGCCTGTGGATATCCGACGCACGCTGATGGACGTCTGATTAAATCACTGCAGTGATGTCGTACTTGCTCATATGTCCTATTATGCGTGCCTATGTCATTTACCCGACGGACAAGGTCTTGCCACAGTGCAGCCCTCTCCTGCTGATTCTGGCTGGTGCGGGAAAAGAGTATTGCATAATCCCGCACCAGGCTCTGGTGTATCTCCTCATCCTCAGCTGTGGAGTAAGTGGGATTCCGCGGGTGGGCCATGTACCTGAGAAAGAAAATAACCTGATATCAGCAATATATGTCAGCAGAATTTGGCACACATACTACACATGCTACTCGACTGTTATGATACAACATATCTCACATATATAGCATCTGTCTGTCTATTGGTGGATACACATGTAAATGGCCAGGTATCAGTGCTCAGCCAGCAACTGTGCAACAGTACCTGGCACACTCCATATGACTATGGTTGCCACCCGTCCTGTTGTCAGCGGGACACTCACGGTTTGAGTGCTCTCATCCCGCTTCCCGCGCTCACCAAGCGTGGGACTTTAAAAGTCCCGTTTTTTCCCCTTTGCGCTTGCAGCGCATTTAAAATTGCCGTGGAAAAGCGAAAATACTTCCGGTTTTTCCACGGCAATGCGGTTCGTCACCACCGGACCTGCAGTTAGAGGGATTCTCTGCTAGGTCCGGGTGGTAATGCAGCACAGTAATTGGCTGCAGCCATCGTAGGGGGCGGGAACTTCTTCTGAAGAGCCCCATAAAGGTCGCAGCTGTAGAGCACTAAGCTCTATAGCAGCTGCGAGTCCTGACAAAAGATCTGATTTTTTTTTTTCACCATTGAAGCCAGCCTAGCCAGCCAGCCAAGCCAGCAAGGGAGCCAAGCCAGCAAGGGAGCCAGCCCAGCCCAGCCAGCCAAGCCAGCAAGGGAGCCAGCCTAGCCAGCCAAGCCAGCAAGGGAGCCAGCCTAGCCAGCCAGCCAAGCCAGCAAGGGAGCCAGCCTAGCCAGCCAGCCAAGCCAGCAAGGGAGCCAGCCTAGCCAGCAAGGGAGCCAGCCTAGCCAGCCAGCCAAGCCAGCAAGGCAGCCAGCCTAGCCAGCCAGCCAAGCCAGCAAGGGAGCCAGCCTAGCCAGCCAGCCAAGCCAGCAAGGGAGCCAGCCTAGCCAGCCAGCCAAGCCAGCAAGGGAGCCAGCCTAGCCAGCCAAGCCAGCAAGGGAGCCAGCCTAGCCAGCAAGGGAGCCAGCCTAGCCAGCCCAGCCCAGCCAGCAAGGTAGCCAGCCCAGCCCAGCCAGCAAGGGAGCCAGCCCAGCCAGGAAAGAAGCCAGCAAGGGAGCCAGCCAGCCCAGCAATAACTGTGAGTGGTAAGTAGATAATTGCATTTTGTGGCTTTAGTTATTTAAAATGGGAATAGTGTGCTTTATTTAAGTTTTAATGTTTAGTGGTAGATGGGGATGTAGTATTTAAATCTGTGCAGTGGTTATTTTGAGACTTTTGTACTAGTTTAAAATGGGAATATATTGTGGTTTAATTTTTTTAATGTTTAAAGGCAGATGGTGGGTGCAGTACGCAATATTTAAATCTGTAGTAGTTAGTTTGATATTTTTGAGTAGTAGTTTTAAAGATATAAAACCTGAATGTATATGTAATTGTTATTATGCTTGGGGGTATGATTTGGAAGCATTACTTTTAAAAGGCTGAACTGTGTATAGAAGTTGTTTGTTTCTGTTGGGGGGCAGTGAAATATAAACTTAGTGTGATGCATTTCTATTGTCGTAGCTTTTTCTGGGTATTGTCTGTATGCATATAGGAACTGTTTGAGCATAGTTTGTACTTTTTGTATGGAAATATGCACTATAATGCTGTTTTCAGGAAGTTACGATATACTGTTTAGGTAATTTTTCCTGTTCCTGCAAGTCCATGTCTATGTGGTACAAGTCTACCTTTTGAGGGGAATGTTAACAGTTAATGTAATTCATTTATTATTCTAGTAGGTACACGTTGCCAATTTGCCAAAGCTGTTTCAAGATTGTTTTCATTTATACTTGTAAATGTGTGCATTTAATTTATTATGCATTTTAATAAGGTTAAAATGTACTGTTTTGCTTGTAATGTGAATATGGGTGTGTTACTTTTACTTGGGCCTGTTTATTGCATTGCTGTGCTGGATTAATTGCTATGTTTTGAAGTAAAAGGAGCCCATGGAGTCTGCTGTACATTGTAGTTTTAAAGTTAAAATGTTTGGACTTTTTCCCATTTATTTTTTTTTTTTTGTGGATGGATGCTCTGAAGTTAATGCAATGTATTTGAGATTGTGCTAAACCATGTTACAGGGTAGTTTGCATCTAAGTAGCAAAGTTTTTATTTTGTGTTTTAGTGATGTCTTCAACATACTTATTTACTGTTTTCATTATAATCAGATTATGAGCAGTGCTGCTGTTGGGCATGTTTATTAATAGATCATTGCGCTGTGTAAATTAGTGCCATACATTTCTTAACTGCTGTGGTCAAAAGCTAAATTAGGTCTATGGTATCCACTGTGCATTCTCATTCATTTTACTGTTTTTGGTTCAGTGAATATGGTTAACTTTTTTGTCTTGTGGGGTGTGGTGGGCATGTTCAGTGGTAAAAATAATGCATTTCATTTTCTACAAGCTGTGTTAATGTTAGTCTTCAATGGCCAAAATGCCCCCTACATTACCTCATTTACTATTTGACCTTTTTCAAACTGTAAACTCTTTTTTGCTCCATTCCTCTATAATACTGCATCTCCTTTAACAACTCTGGTGATGTCGTGGTGGGGGTGTGGCCAGTGTCATGCTGGCCACACCCCTATCCTGTTGACCACACCCCCATGTCCCACTTTGCCCTTGTTAAAAGGTGGCAACCCTGCATATGACATACTACCAAACCCCAGCAGTCAGAACACTGATTCAGGTCAAGAGCACCTCCTCACTCTGGGGGTTTGTATCTAGGTACTGTATGGCCTACATCATCAACTACTGTGAGCTGACCACACACTGATTGCCCTGGATATACATATCCCACCTCCACCACCAGCACAAATGACTATAGTGAATAACATTACAGATGCAAACTTTACACTTTGTAACAGTGACATGGTATCCTTTCAGCCCACTGGGCCAGTGGCAGATACAACCCACAATGCTGACCCCTACACAATTGCTTTCTACAGACATCTCCGAGAATGCATGGATCATGCAATCCCATATATGACCAAGACACTCTCCACAAAGGGACAGCATCCTGTCTGGTGGACCCCAGCCATAGACAGATTGTATTACAGAAGATGGAAGCTACTGCAAGACAGAGCATAATTCCATAAAGGGAGGGCATGTCTGAGCAGCACTAGTAAGGATCTATTTTCCATCATACAAACATCCATGGGCAACTTTGAGAGGGAAATCAAGAGGGACACTACAGATAACCAGAAGTCCTTCTTCAGTTATGTTAGCAACCTGGTCACGATCCAACCTCTATGCCCATAGTTAGAACACAACAACAAATTTTTCACTGACACCACAGATATTAACAACATTGTGGCAGACAGGTTCAGTGCAGGTGTCACCCCATCCTCTCCCCCAAAATAAGACATAGTTATCCCAGCTGACTGTAACCTCCCTGTCATCACAGATGTCCAGGTGAGAGCCACCCTCAGGACAGCAGAATACACAACATGAATGGGACCTGATGGTATCCCCAGTTGCATGCTACATAAACTCTGACAGGACCTAAACACACATATAGAAGTGCTATGTAACACTAGCCTGACTACAGGATATGTACCTATACACTGGCGCACAGCAGCAGTGGTTCCACTCCACGAAGGAGGCACCTCAACATACCAATACAATACAACACAATACATTACATTACAATACAATAATATACAATATGCTATTACCCCTGGGACTACAGCAGCGTACTGTTCTGCTAACCTGACCATTGTGACACATGTGGTGTGATGGTACCTGCTGCTGTCACACAGTTACACAGGGTGACTCATATGGCATATTACCTATCTGACTAACATTCAGCAGGAGTATGTGTGACATGTACTCATGGGGAGTCTTGCTTCTTAACACTGTGTGGTTTATTGCAGGGTATGTCTTATCTGTGGGTAGGAACTTTTACCTCCACATGTGCACTCTATTGCAGTGGCACGGAAGACACACAGCAGTCATTTAGGTTGTGGATGGTGTGAGGTGTTACTATGGTTGTTGAACATCTGTCATGGGTGTGACTTACATATGTAAATCAGGGAGTGGTAACCTCTATGTGGGTAGTATATGTGTACTCTGTAGTGTTGTCAGTCACTGTGCATTGGTAATGTGTTTGAGTGCATTGTCACAGTGTTGTACATGTCACTGTGTCCTTCTCCATATCTGTAGCTGTCATGTGAGGTCCATACCATGGCATCCATTATGTGGTGTGGAGGGGTACACCGACCTACATGTCCATAGCTGACACACCATGTTCGCTGACACATACCATGTGCAGGTATTCCAGGGATAGTGTGCCACTGTGAATATCATTGGGGCCACTAATGTACACATTTATGACCCTGTTCACCCCTGACACATGCAGTGGTGGGCAGCCAATCACATATCTGGTGGTTACTGGTGTAGGTGATTTGAAATGTGGTATGGTACTCCGGTTTTCACACTGGTGTTCACTCCATGCCTTTGTCACCAGGCACCTGTTGCAATACATCTGTACAAATGTGCCTCACTCAGAATTTATATACATCTCTCTCTCTCTCTCTCTATATATATATATATATATATATATATATATATATATATATATATATATATATATATGTCTGTATACATATACACATATATATATTGATGTACATATATTGCTATAGATGTGGAGAGGGGGCACAGAGGGGTGAGAGTGACAGAGGGTGGGACAGGGTGTGTTGAAGGTCGTCATATACAGTCATACCTGTAGATAGTCAGATCAGTCTGTCTATGTATATGTATCTACATATATCTATATCTGTATGTGTGCATTACATATATATGTTTGTACAATATTCTATCTACATCTGTCTATGTATTCCTACATCTCTCTCTCTATGTATGTAGACAGGTATATCAACATGTTTGTTTACCATACTGTATACACACACTAACATACTGCTAAACATACATAACTGTGAAACCTACTTTGTACATGGCACTACAACCTACAATCAACCAACATTGATATGTGCACATAGATGCTCTCACATACAAATGTATGTACAGCCTTCACTGATAGTTGCTGTATGTACCCTGCCCTTTACACATCTTCATATACATATGGATACAGACCAACAATGACACATATGGAGGGTTCACAGTATGTAGACCTTTATAGTATTACTTTACATTACCTGTGTTTGTCACAGCTGCTTGTGTTGCCGTCTGGTTCTCTGTCCTGCTGCTCCACTTCCCAGTTGTCAGCTTTCAGGTGGCTGTTGTTGAACAATTTGTTTGTGTCTGCTTAATTGCAATTTTCTCTGTCTCTGTCTCTCTCTCTCTCTCTCTCTCTCTGTCTGTCTGTCTCTCACGTCCTTCTCAGGGTGCAATGAAAGTATTGCATGTGTGGACTGGGAGTACAGCATACTTTTGTAGGTATCTGCATATGCCCATGTGATGGCCTCTGCACCAATTGTCAGCCAGCATTTGCTAATTGCATGCAGCCAGTTGTGTACTGATTGCAGTTCTCACTGTGATTTCAGAACAGTGCTATAAAAAGGTATGTGAGATAGGCATAGCCCTTTCAGATTTTAAGGGCAGGGACCATGCTGTTATGCTGTGGACAATGTTCTGTGAGTGTAAAGGTTGGTATCTCTCTCATATTTCCAGGTGTGTTGTAGATTAACATTCCTCCATTCATTTCTCCAGTTTCCTGTACTAACTGTGTATGTACACTGACACCTACAACTACTACTACTGTTAATGTGTGTGTGTGTGCTTTCCTTTCACTTTTTCTTGCACTTTGTTGCTAAGGCTTCAATATTTGACCTTTACAGTCACTACTTGTATGCCTGCTAGGTGTCCTGACTGTAGTGTGCTGCTGTAGCTTTCCTATTTTCCATGTACATTCACACCTTGGAATGCTTGCTATATCTGCTAGGGTGTTACAGCATGCAGTGTGGTCTGGCCATGTTGTGGGCCTTGACATCTATTAGGGTATTTGAGTATGCTGCTGAGCAGGCCCCAGAGACTTTCAGGTTCATCTGTTATCTGCCTCATGGAATGGTACATATCAGTGGGGTACACCCATTAAAATGCCTGGTATGCTGCAGTTGTGACTCTGGGTTAGCATGAGCATATGTATTACTACACTTTTTCTGCCATGCAAGTGGTGAATACTTTCAGGACTCCATAGTTACCATTGCATGTGTTACACCTTTCTGCCTACTGTTTGTACATTTCACATGGAGTCTGTGGGGCATCCCTGTAAGTCATTCACTGTTGCTATGTCTAGGCTCTTAACTATTCAAATATGGTGGTGTCAGACCCGTCATGTGTGCAGATATTTCCAGGTTGTCCACATTTCTGCCTCATATTTTGGTCAATATCTCATGCCCACCTTTTTCTGGCAAATCACTCTGGGCTCAAGCCAGAATATGGTGACAAACATTCAAGTTTCAGACTTCATACCCTTCCAAACATCCCACAAAATGCAGACCCTGTTACTCTCTGAACTGTCTGAGTTTGTTGTAACATTATTTGTAATGTGTCCCTGGTTTTGGGCCTTTGCTCTACATATTTTATTACTTGGTCCAGATGTGGTCCTGTAAGAGGTTGTGGGATATGGGCAGTGATTATCCTGCTGTGAGTATGTGTGTGGCTTGCAAGGTGCTATAGTGACATTATTACCTACTAGCTACCAACTAGCATGGCTGTTTCTGTTCACACACTACTATTATGGAAATCCACTAGTTTTGACAGTAATTCTAAATGGCATGCTTTGTGTACTACACATCTATATTCCCTTTACATTCATTTCTACTATTACATGATATATTTATTTTAGCACAATGTTCTTGTATAAGAGTCATGGCTTAGTGGTAAGTCATGCAGACTACTGTTTCCAAGGTCCTGGGTTCGGGACTGCCAGTGGGATTTTATTTTGCTTCTGAACTGACTATAAGACCTGTCAATCAAAGTGACTAAGGCACTTTTAAGCAGTTGTAACTGGGTTAGCACTTGTTTGCACAGAGCTCATGCATGCGCACTGGCGTTTAGCTCCACGCACACAAGCACACACCCGCTTACAACCGCTTAAACGTGGTTACTCTTGCGCACACCCGCGCTATTTTCTTTGAAAGAAATGAAAATGGGGAGACAGGAAAGTGGTGAAAAAGGGGTCACAAAGAGGGTAAGACAGTAGGGAAACAAGCTTGGGTTTTACAGGAGGGATGTAGGTAAGGCCCATAGCTGCCCATTTCTTCATCAGCAACAGCTGTGCATATGCATCTAATTTGGTGTGACATTTGAAACCTTCCACCCTGAGAGAGGTGTCAGGACAACAATAATACTTGTTGTACAGCCAATTGTAATTGATAGGTTCCATGCCCAGCAGACATGTGTGCGGAATGGGCAGCTATGTATGGGGCGTAATTTTTTTTTTTCAGGTGAGAGTGGTATGTCAGGTGAAGGAAGTTGGTACAGCTGGGGAGGTAGGTTGGGTAGGTAAACAGACAAGACAAACAAGATGCATACAGGGGCGGTGTATGACACATGTGGGGGGGTTACACAATTGACGGGGACGGAGGTTTGGATATCCAGAGCCCATGAGCCCACAGATGGCAACAGTGGAACTGATATCCCCACCCATAGGCAGTTGCCACTGTTCCTTCACTGCCCAGGATGGGGCTGTGCTGGGGGCTGTGTAGGCGGGGCAACAGGCATGCCCGTTAGTTGCGCCACCCGTGCCTCGAGCTGGCGTAGGGGCTCGAGAACAGAGTCCCAAATCTCCCTACGCACCACAGTCCGGATGCTACGGAGGGTGAGTGGTGGTTCTCCTCTGGCCACATTTGCAGAGGGGGGGGTGAGCCCCATCCCCTGCAGCGCTTCCACCCGCAGGTGGCACAGGGCCACCGGAGGAGGGTCCGGACTCGGCACTAGCGCCAGGTGCACTCGCCAGCTGAGGTGGGAGAGGTGGGTCCGCTGGAACCCGCCTTCCCTGTCGTCCTATGTTTTGCATTATGTCATGACAGTTTGGGTTAGTGACATATAATACCATTCACAATTAGTTGTAACAGCATCATTAGTATTCCCATTAACCAAACACCCAGATATTCACACCATTGAACAGCTTGCATAACACATGCATAATTTGAACAGAAATACACAGTCCAACAACATGCAGGGTTAATTGATGGCAACAGGCCATCAGGTGTGGATGTATGAACAGGGCAGATGCATCAACGGACATGCAAATATATATGACCCAACAGGACAAACGTCCAGGGGTGTTAATTGTGATTGCACATACCATTTTCACGTGGAATGGGTTATATGTGGTTATAGGGTGGGGTAAAGAAAGTAATATTAACACCTTCGAATAACAATACATATGCTGTACATTTCTAATAGCTACAGTTATATACACACTACTGTTCTAACTACAGTTTCCTATATGATAACTATTTCAACTTGGTGATAGGACTGTTACTGCAACATCAATATACATTTTATTGTTCTTCATACACATTCATATCTAGCTTTGTTCAGCTACATCATCCTGCTACATTTGCTTTATATAGCTGTAGACAAGTGTGGATGTTTGGTATATCAGACAATCATCCTATCTGCATATTGCAGACTGAGAGCAACATATCCAGATTTTGGGATACACATTCCAGATGCAGCAACACTTTGAACAGATTTCGCTGTTTGGTTTTGAATCTCACATGCATTTCATTCTGTCTTGACTGCAGTATACTTTATTCAGGGGTTATTACTACTGTATTGCTGGATTCGTGACACTTTCTCACACTCTCTCACTTGCTTTCATTTTACTATTCAGGATGGTACTTACTTCTAGGCTTTATTGACATGTTTTACCTGTAGTTATTACAATCCTTTCCAGCAGTCTCACTTCTGTCATGTTTCAGTATTTCCACAGGGATATATTTCACACATGTGATTTCATCATCTTCTGCAGCTATACTTTTCAGCCTGCTGCAGGTTGTGTACTATTTTCTTACAGGTAGGGCATTTTTATTTCAGAATATATGTCAGACAGTTTCATTTTTCGGTTTAACTTACAGGCTGAAACACACTTTTGTAATCAAGCAATACTTGCATACACTTTCACACTGTTACTTGCAGATTTTATTCCTTACTGACTACACTGCACTCTTTTGCTGACTGTCATACTTTTATATTTCTTTACAGTTACTGGTAGTGGATTACTGACCTGCCTGGTGGCGCAACCGCACCAGCCTATCGCCATAGGCTCTGCGGTTCGCAGAACGGACACCTGCAGCTGTAATATAAATGAAGTAATATTGGAATACACATCTCCATAATATCAGCTAGTTTAATTTCTTACATACATAATTAAATGTTACTTACACAGTAGTGGGGCATTGGGTGTTTGCCGGGCCTCCTGGATCCAAAGATTCAGTTGGTCCTGCTTGCATCTCTTCAGGTCTGCATGGTGGTAACGGACCTGCTCACCAGTCCTTGGAATCCCTGTGGCACTGTTGAGATCATGAGCCAACCAGTCCCACGCCTCGGCCCTGTATGCTCCCCAGAGGACCTGGCCCTGCATGAGTTGGGCCTCATGATTATGGAGTAGGAGCCAGACCATGTACCTGGACTCCTCAACACCCCACCTCTGTGCTCGAAAGCAACTACCCTCTCCTACTCCTGTCATTCTGCCTGCAGGTCAGTTCTACAATCATTTATGTTGTGTATTCCTGCCTATGGGGCTTATATAGTCCGTTTTTCCCGCACATATCTGTGATTGGCCATTTTGGAATTGTATCAACTTCAGTAAACCTGCATTGTCATGCTGTAGTTTGTATTCATTCCTATATATTAGCTATTATTGCATTTAAAGGTACTGCTGTCATGGCTTAGTGGTTCTGTACCTTGACTATGGTGTATAGTATCCTGGGTTCGAACCTGGCCACTACTTTTTATTTTTCATGACTGTCTAGACATGCTGAGGGGTGTGTCTGTGTAAAGGCAGTTTTGATGTGGCTTGCTCAATGTTGCCCATCGGTTAGCTTGTTTGCACGGTGCGCAGCTCCTCGCAAACGGGGTACGCTGCTTTAAGCCTCATTTGGCTATCGGCATGCATATTACGCTCAGCTCAGTTAGGGGCACATAGATTCAGCATGTTAGACCACTGCTCAGCTACGGGCACTCATTTTGCACCAGTTAAACCACTGCTCATCTACGGGCAGATGCACTCACTCTGTTAAACTGTAGCTCAGCTATGAGCACATCTGGCATTTTTTATTCTTTTGTTACCTCACATGTCTTCAATATAAATGGGCTATTTCATTACATTTTACATAAATTGTGGTTTTATGTGTACATATTTGTCAGGGACTTGTTTCCTGCTTATTTTGAAAAAAAAAAAACTGGTGTTGTGGGGGCTCGAACCATGAATGCCCGCTCTTCAGCCAACATCTCTACCACTACGCTATTGCTTCCTGGCTTATTTTGCATATTTAGATCTTATATGCTTTCCCACTGACTGCTAACTGTAGCTGCGCTACGGGCATGCCCGCGCAAACGAGCGCACTCACGGTTAAACATCTTTACAATTTAAAAAAAATATATATAACATGTTCATTTATATATTTTATGTTCATAGTCTGTGGGGGCATGTGTTGTGTTGTGTTTATTCACATTTCCGTGGACTCTGTTGTGGGTGTTTACTTTGGGCACTTTTACACTTCTGGGGGCATGTCCGCTTGCAGGGCTCGGCCTACGGACATGCCCCCTACTGTCTTACATGGACCGTGTTAGACTTAGGTGTGATTCAGCATGCTCTCATGAATATGCAAAGCATGCTGACATCACTCCGTTTAACTGCAGCCTCCGTGTGAGAGTTATAACTCTTACACAGAGGCTTCGTGAATCCTTGCCAGAGCATGTATGAGTGCAGGGGGCATATCTGAGAGCAGAGCTGTCAGAATATGCATGCTCCTGCAAGCAAGAACAGCAGGTTAGCAATAAGAATGAACGAGACCGCTCATAGGTGTCCGCATACCCCCAGCAACATCTCCCCAAGTTTATAAGAGCAATAGTTAAAATATAAAATATAAACAAGTTATTTTGTTTTATGAAACAGATAAAATTTAACCATAGGTGCACGAGTTTGCCCGTTGCTTAGCTACTTTTATTGCAGCTTAAATGGCACAAGAAGATAAAAATCAAGATACATGCAAAATGAAGCAGTACTGCAATCGTGTAGTGGGCAGAGCATTTGCTTTACGAGCAGTCATTCCCAGTTTGAGTCTCACTTCAGTACATTCCATTCTGCATATCAAATCACTTTATGAACAATATTTTTTGTTGCATAACCTACTAAATAACATATATTTGTGAACTGGACTACTGCATTAAATGCAGATGTGAGATGTCATTGTCATAATGTTGTAAAATCCAGAGATAATCACAAGTGCCCCATACAGTATATGTACACATGAATCTAGGATACAAATCGAAGGTACAATGTGTAACGAATGATAAATACATAGAGTTTCCAAATCCACCACCTTCCCAAGAACCATTTTACATTACTGTCTAAATTAGTGTGGGGATTAACGGGAGTAAGCACTATTAAGCAAGAGTAAGCATATTTAAGCAGTAGTAAGTGGGTTTAAGCCCTTTTGCACGGGAATAAGCAATATGCACACAGGTTAAGCAATATTGAAGCTAACTCTCTGTAAGCACATTTAACCGGAGATTAGCATTGCTTACCGTTGCACAAACTCACTTACAATTGCTTAAAATTGCCTTAATCACTCGTTATGCAACAGCCGCTGTTCTGGCCAGAAACAAAATAAACAGCCTTTGCAGGTCTTGCACCCAGGACCCTGTATACTATAGTCACAGTAGTTAACCACTAAGCCACCACAGCAGTACATAAGATTGAGGTATCACCAAAGAGATCCTCACTATAGGAAAATCAAACTGAACATGTGAAAGGAATCTATATATAGTTTTATGTTGTATAACCTACTACATAACATAAATATGTGAACTGGAGTACTGCATTAAGCCCAGATGTGAGGTGCCATTCTAATAAAGTGCTGAAATCCCCTAATAAACACAAGGACCCCATACAGTGTATGTACACATGAATAATGGATACCAGACACATATATAACATGTAATGAATAATAAATCAATGCCAAACAGCAAATAGTATACAAATTAAAAATTAAGCAATGCTAAGCATTGTACAGCCGAGCTTAGTAGGTGTAAGCAATGTGTAGGCTAGCTAAATCAGTTTACCCATTGGTATACCCCTTTAAGCAATGCTAACCCTAGGTAAGCAGGTTTGCCCATAGCTTAGCATTTTCAAAACCGTCCAGTCATGTCAAAGTGCAGGAAATTGGCCTTTTTTAATCCCAACAGGCGGGAATACATCTCATAACTGGTTGCAGCTTCTTCCTGTAGGCACTATGACTGGTATAGGAGAGGGTGTGCACTTTCAGGCACAGCGCTGGGGCATCCAGGAATCAGAGTCATGGCAGGACTCCTTGTGAAAGACCATGCCCAGAGACTGCTGCAGGGGCAGTACCAGGGTTCCCAATAAAAAGTGGAAGCCTGGGACCATCTTGCCCATGACATCAACAGTGCCACTGGCATACCCCAAACTGGTGAGCAGGTCAGGCATCACTATGCTGACTTGAAGTGGAGAAAGGGGGATCTCTTGGATCAGTGGATTTAGGAGGCTAGGAGGATGGGGGATGTCCCAGCCATGTGTATCAGCCCATTACCTGTTTAATAATTGCCAGCTCATGTATATTATGGATAGGGCTGGCTAAATATTCCTCCTATGTCTTTCACGGTAGCAGATGAGCAGGCTGCAAACCAGGAAGGCCATACCTGTAGATTGCAGTGGTTGCAACGCGAGGCAGGTTAGTAATACTCTTGCATGTACTGTCATAGGAAATAAATCTAAAGGTAGTAGAAAGTTAATCACCTGTATAAAACCTGTATTGTTTAAGTCATGTACTACATACACCAAAGAATATTGCAGGAAGAGTCTCATATAGGTTGTATGTAAAGGTTTACTATCAAAATGTCGATCTTCTATCGTCGAATGTACATACTGTCGACCCCTTTATGCGAAAGCTGTAATGCCGATTCCTCAAGATATCGAACTAAAACACCAAACGTCGACATTTCCGACCACTACACCACAAAACAAGTGCTACCGTGGGTCCAATGGGGGGCGAGATTTTGCATTTCGGAATATCGGTGTTCGACATCCCAACAGTCGCTGTTCGGAGTTCACGTTAGTGGTGTCGACAATGGGCGATCGACATTTTGATAGTAAACCGTATATAAATAAAAGCATAATAGCCTGACAATAAAGGTCTAACTGCTGGACTGCATATGTTTACTCTGGTATCATATGGTAATGTAGAGTTGCAATCTCTTAATAGTACTGTTGTATTAGGCACTGTTACCCACACTGTGCTACATAAATAAAATGTGTAGGAATGTCTGTATATGACTGTTGTATTCACAAGAGGTCATAGAGTACAACTGAGAGAGACTTAGATAGAAAACAGTGAAAAGATAGACAACATAATCCAAATAGCACACTCAGCTGAGATGTGAACTGCTGTATTTTTAGCACACACACAGCCATGGTTTGAATCCTGAGAGTGGTAGTAGGCTGTATGCAGAATCATACCCTACAACTGTACAGATATGTCCAGAATGTATAATTAATTGGCCCATATCAGCTGCCTGTCACCCTGTCCCCCTGGCAAATACGTGGGATGATCCCAGATGTTTAGGCAGAAAATAGAAAATACAACTGATTGCCAGACATCTATAAGAACAAACCTGTCATTCTAGCAACGCCCCAAAATGTTATGTGAGTAATAAGCCAAGTATGTCCCATCTCCACCCCCTTTTTGTGAAGGTGTGACCAGAGTGTGTGCAGTAACAGAGTGAGATGTACGTGCATAATACTAATGTGGAATCTGGTAATATGTGTGTGGCAACATTCAGGTAGTGCTAACAAACATTGCCCCCACAGGTCTGTCAGATACGAAAACTGTGCCTAGAAAGAAAATATTGATATCCTGTACTGGTACTGTTTACTCTGGTTTTGTATGGCATTGTTAGTGTTGCAGTTGCTCTGAATAATAAGGTATTACTCATCACTGTCACCCACACTGTGCTACATAACAAAACTGTCTAGAAAATCCTGTATAAGAGTGTTGTAATTACAATGTCAGATTGTAAAACCAAAGGAGACTTATACACAGAAATCAGAAAAGAGATACACAGCAATATCTATAAAGCAAACCAACTGTGATGGACACTGTTTTATTTTTAGCAGACACAGCCATGGTCCGAATCCTGGGCATAGTAGTAAGCTGTATGCAGAATCATACCCCACAAGTGCACAGAATTGTCCAGAATGTCCAGTTAATTGGCCCATATCTGTCGGCTGTTACCCTGTCTCCCAGGGACATCAGAGTGCTAATCTCTGATATGTAGGCAGCATTTCATATCATATAACTGACTGTCAGACCTGTACATATTTGGAAAATGTCAATGAAAACAAACCTGTCATTGTACAACTCACCAAAGGTTTAAGAGGGAAATAGTCAAAATATGTCCCAGTTCACCTGCATGTGGTCAAGACATGCCCAGATTGTGTGCAATAAGAGATGGACAGGTATGTCCATAACAGCAACCTGGAATCTGGGAATATGTGTAGAAACAGTTAGGTAGTGTTAACAAACAATACATCAACAGGTATACCAGGTAATAGGTGTATACTGCAGGTAAAACTCAGTTCATGTATATAGTTGTCTACATCCATACCACTGTCCAAACTAAGGCAATAGGGTAGTGTACATGCACACAAACACATATATATGTAGATACATATATATAGAGATATATGTAACTACACATACACACACAGAGATATGTATAGGAAGGTATATATGTAGAGGGTGCACACCATACTGAACAGCCAGTATTCCTACAGTTGCCACCTTATCAAATGGACAGTATATGTCACCCATATAAAAGACAATTGTTGCCTGAAACATATACCCACAGAGAAGCCAAAGCATATGACACCACACCCAGTTTGCATAGATAGGAAAGTTTTGTTTGTGTACTAACACACTTGTATATACCATGTCATATAGCTGTTTAGACTTTGAAATGCATACAAACAGATTAATGCAACTCTCAAGAAGATCATTTAATACAGTAATGTGAAAGCATAACATATGTTGCTGTCCAGACCAAGGCCTGCAAGTAGTACAACAGTAAAGATAGACTGGGCCACAGGATAACAATCAACAGTAAGTAATGCCGATGTATAGTCCAGCAGCCTCTATCTACACTCTGTACGCAATCCCTAGGGGGAAACAACTTAAGCTGACTCAATGGGATGTATCTGTTACATAACAATGCATAACTGAAACCATCACAATCACATTGACAAATAGAACAGTCTGTATGGCTGTAAGCAGTAGGCTAGCAATTTTCTCAAGGTTTAATGTATGGTAATGTACATCCATATAGTTTAAGGCAGCTTACTACTGATATCCCTCACATATTGTAACAGCCTAGGTTATATATGGTGCATACTTCCCATATACAGACTTACAGGGGCATATAACACTGTTGCATACACTGACCTCTGGACTGCAGAAGGCCACACATGTTTTGTTCAGATGAAGCCCACATATATATGGACCCAACCCCACAATACGTGTGGGGGCCACAACAGCACTGGAATGATGGCAGGAATGGCAGCATGACATAATCACAGGCCACTACATAACAACCCCTTACTGCATGTCATATGGACAAAGCCTGGTATGTAGGTGGAGGACAGAGGGTAGAACACAGGCCCATATGTAAAATAGTGTTGTCATACACTGAGCAAGTTGCTGGTATTACAGGATAGTCTGCAACATACCCTTAATCAGGAATATGAAGGCAGAAACACAACTGAATGTAGCCATGTACTGATAGAACTCAACACACACACACACACACACTGCCAGTGATATATCTGACACAAGACCTGTGTTGTGGACAGACAAAACATAGCAGGCACACCTCTGCCCATCATGTGGATAGGCTCACAGGTGAGATCTATGCAGACAGACTGCATTCCAGGTTAAACTAGTATGTACACACAAACCCTGTAACAATGGTGCTATACAATGCATATAACAACACTACTCACACTCTGTCTCTAGTTCTGGAACCTTATACAAATAAGTAGCTGGCCTGAGTCTGCAGGCCCTCTTGTAAGAGGTATTGCTACCTGCTGTCTGTAACACTGCTGCCCACACACAGGAAGGATGTCCACCATACAGGAAAGGTAAAGGGACCAGACCCACATGATGTAGGGATTTATTAGTAGTGGGTTGCCATGACAGTGGCAATTGGAAGTACTACACAGCATGCTGCATGCAGATAGCAAGTGGAGGACACTGATGGGTGAAGAGGCCATCACCTGATCATGTGCATCCCCTACAAAATCCATGCTGCAATCTATTCAAAGGATCTCAATCCATTTACTGGAGAGAGAGAGTGAGTGAAAGAAACTTAGAAAGACAGAAAGCAAGCTAAAACAACACAAAACAAAACCTTACACGCAAACTATCCAGAACATACATTGTTCCCACAACAGGTATGTGAAGTATAAATGCATATAATTGACTGTAGTACTTGGTCCATAATAATGGGATAGATGATGTGTAATGATTTATATGTGCCATCAGGTGTTGTTGTTGTTGTTGTTGTAATGATGTTCAGCTGAACAACTGTTATGTACAATAGAGTCTATCCCTGTGGGAACAAGGCCCCCAACAACTGCTATGTACAATAGAGTCTATCCCTGTGGGTAGTGCGGCATATCCATCAGCTGTGTAGAGCAGCACTGACTGACAAGATGTAAGCCATCATAGTGTGTGTTGTGTAATGGAAAACTTGTATATTACTGTGGCCAATAGCTGGTGGTGGAAGTAATGCAATAATGGTGGACATGTGGTTTCCAGAGCCCACCACTTCCAGGACACTCAAGTTAACATATAATGTAGCATGCTGAAATGCCATAGGTGTGTAATAGGCTTACCTGTAATCTGTCCCTATATATATATATATATATATATATATATATATATATATATATATATATATATATATATATATATATATATATATATATATAAACACATATGATATATCTACACATACACACACACACACACACACACACACACACACACACACACACACACACACACACACACACACATATATATATATATATATATATATATATATAGATAGATAGATATATATACATATGTATGTCTACATATATGCACACACACATATGTATATAAATACATGTACCCTATGTTTGCATCACAGGGCTGCATACTATGTGTGAGGGAACATCACACATATCAATACACACATATATATACAGCAGTAAGTGTGTGCAACACGGACAGTTATGTCACATGTGTACCCCTTGTTGGGACCACATTACCTTTGTCTGTGAAAGTGGGAATGGGAATTTGGGGAAGGATAGCAGGTATATTTGTGGAAGTGGATTGGGTTGGTAGATAGAGGACAGCCAACAGGGGTGGTATATGACACATGTGGTGGGTAAACACCCTCGATGGTGGGTGTTGTCTGTGATGTGGAAGCCCCTTGAGCCCCCATATGGAAACAATGGGAACAAGGCCCCCACCCATTGCCAGTCACAACAGCAGCTTCATGGCCTTGAAGGTGCCTGGGCTGAAGGATGAGTAGGAGGAGCATGTAGACCCTATGATTTTGTACTGAGGGCCTCAAGGTGCTGTAGCACATCCCCCGAGTTAAGTCTCTGTGGAGCTCCCTATGCAACAGACCCTGGACCTGACCTTGGATGACAGGATCATGTCTGTGTGTGCCCCCGGGGGGACACCATCCCCTAAGGTGGTTCCACCTGTGGGTTGTGCAGGACCAGTAGATGAGGAGGCCCCATGGTGGGTCCAGCATGTGATGTGGCCTGATAACATGGCCAGATGAGGTGGGAGAGTTGGTTCTGCTGGCAACTGTTCCCTAAACATGCTATTGTGTCACTGTTATAGAACATATGTGGGTAGTAATAGTCTACACAATCCCAGAGCATGTCCGACAGCATGAATAGATATCCCCAATCTCACATAACAGATGTGCAGCAATCACATAGCAAATAGACCCCATGCATATATGGACACCATCCCCTAAGGTGGTTCCACCTGCAGGTTGTGCAGGACCAGTAGATGAGGAGGCCCCATGGCGGGTCCAACATGTGATGTGGCCTGATAACATGGCCAGATGAGGTGGGAGAGTTGGTTTTGCTAGCAACTGTTCCCTAAACATGCTATTGTGTCACTGTTATAGAACATATGCGGGTAGTAATAGTCTACACAATCCTGGAGCATGTCCGACAGCATGAATAGATATCCCCAATATCACATAACAGATGTGCAGCAATCACATAGCAAACAGACCACATGCATATATGGAACCATAGTGGCTCTTACAATGGCATGCAGATGACAATGTCTGTAACAGGCCAGCAGTGATAGTGTCCCCACAGGGAACATGGCTACAAACACATAGCATAAAGCGTGGTACAATACGGTATATGTCCCAATGGTAGGTAAGCTGTAGCCATACCTACTGAGTTGTCTGAACAGTTTGTTGGCGCAGATATGGTGGGGGGGAGACAGAGATGTATATTAAGAACTGTGGTAACCTTGCTGTATGAGTTGCTCAGACATGTTTCCATCTTTATGTCTATCAGGCAAGATGTCACATGGCAGATTACCTATCTATTCGGCAGACAAAAATGAGGTCAACATCAACCACCTGCTACAGCACTTCCAGGTGCTGTTTGGCAGGACAGCCCATGAGCAGCAGGAGCAAACTGCCCTGTGGAGCGATCCAGTCCACAGGTTCAATGATGTTGGCCTGCATAACCACAGTTATGAGCAGGTCCAGCATCATTGCAGTGACCTGCTTTGCAATGTCTGTCGGCATGCTGCTGCAATCCAAGGTGATCACCTCGTAACAGGGAGGGGTCATGCCATCCATACCCCGACATGTGTTGAGGAGCTCCTCGCCAGCCTCATGTCACCTGCCCACCTGCACACACAACAACTGGCGGAGACCATAGTGGAGGTGGGTGCTACCCACACAACAACAGAGGAACATGCAGGTAAGGCCACAGGGCATATCAGTAGACCACTGTTGCATATCCATCTGCATCTGTACAGGCATATCATGCATATGTGAGATGACATATATCTAGTCTGTTGCTGCGTAGTAGTAATAAACAGATGTGCATAAGCTGTAGTATTGTGAACTTGTACTGTTGATGTATTGTAATGCTGCACCCACCCTGTACCAATGCCATAGCTGTGGCTACTGACATCACATCTCTCACACACTTATGTAGGTCCCTCTGGTATACCACCAAGGCAGCAGCCTGTAGCTGGTGAGTATGGCTTATGTTCATGCTTACCAGTACACCGGTTATGTAATGGCTATGGTATATTCCATGCACACATCTAACACACCTACCCATAATGCATGCCATACATGTTCACATATTGTTGCTGTTAACTGCACTACATCACAGTGGAGACCATGATGTTGTATCTGAAGGATATGTCAGACACCTGCAATATAACTAACATCCTGTCATTGAAAAATGTGTCCACAGGGATGAACATAATGGTGGAACAAAGGGCCTACAGTGGGGACATTTGTGAAACATCACCCATATACAGTGTTACAACAGTGTATATACCAGTATTACAATGGCAACTGTTACAGATCTACAATATGGCATATCATATTACTGCGGTCCACAACCCTTAAAACCTGCAATGTGGTTCCCAACATAAGCAATGAGTGCGTAATATGGAATCGTAGGTTAGGGCAGCAAATATGGGGAATACATACCTTGACAAACACTGGAAGCATATGTGTGCACACACTCCAGATAAAATATAGTGGAAGCAGCTACTGAGGTACTGACTGCATGGATTTGTCATGGAAATGCACCTTTCAGCAAGTACACATCCCCAATGTCACACCACGTATTGGTCTGCTGTCCAAGAGATTTGGCCATCAAATGTGCACACTTACCTGCAACAGAGGCAGCTGTGGCTTGCACACATCTTACATGACATGGCGTGGGCCCCATACCCAACAGGTAGCACTCATGAGCTGGACATGTAGCCATACCTCACCATTGCATATACCATGGCAAACAGTGCAGACAGTCATTTATGTGGCAAGGATGTATGGGACAGGAATAATGTAGGAAATAAACAGATGGCCATCCAATACAGATGATGTCACATGTAGGAAACTGGTCATGCAGGCTGCCTAGTAACATGTCACAACACTGTGGGGGATGCAGGAATGTCTGGCAAGTACTGGCTGTGCAGTATCCATGTCAGCAATTGCCTGGACTCTGCAAGTGTGTGGCCTATGGGTTAGGGTAATCAGATGTGACAGTTGTACCACAGGAAACATCAGCCAGGCCTCTCTACAGGTAGTGTATGCATAAGAGAAGATGTCCCCAAAAGTCATGCATTGCAATGTGTACTGGTGTACCATGACCACGTTGGAAACCTACAGACAGTATCATGTAAGATACATGTGCTGCACAACCAACGCTTCACCCCACCTCAGGTCCACCATCCCCATCTGTATTGTGCTGGTGTCAGTGTACACCTGTATGTTTGCCATTCATTAGCTGGGACTAGGCTGCTAAACATGGTGTCAGTGTTTGGGACACTGCAAACTGACACACATGTAGGCCAGAGTTGTCAACCATCTGCAAAAAGGCTGAAGGTGAGGAGGGGTGTCATCATGACACACCAGTGCACTGCAGCAGGGATCCTAAGGATGCTACAAATGGCTGTATCTGCCCACAGTCAGGTTCAGGAACTGTGGCAGACATAACCCTGACTCCACAGCAATAGTGACAGTAGAGTATGAACTCCAAGGGATGTGCACATGTGTTGACCTTGCCATAATGCAGAGTTGGGGGACATGTGTAGGGCAGACTGACCATATACTGGCAAATGCAGATGGCCCATGCTAGTATACCCCTGCCAGGAATAGTGACTGCTGTAGTACACATAACAGTAGGTGCAACAAACCATCATGATAAGGGTGTGCACACATATGCACCCATGAAGTGAATGCATCGTGGTCAGCATCAGCACAACATACCAATTTGTTAGACACTGCATTTGAATGTACAAGACATATGTCACATATCAGGCTCATGTAATGTTAACATATGCAGTGATGTGGTCTCATGGCATATCAAGGAAGAGGGCGTCATATCAATAAGGGTGTGTACACTTCCGATAGCCATGGTAAGGGTTGACAGTTGTCAGTGTAATAGTATTGTATTGGTCATACATGCACCGCTGATGTTGAGATCTGTAAATCAGACATCAAGCATTCACAAATGCCACCTGTCCGCATATCATCCCAGGTATGTATCAGACAAACACATAGGGGCTGTGAGCATTAGAGCAGACATAACTGATGCAGTAATACACATTCAACAATAGTGTGTACACCTGTGAAGTATGGTGCACAGTACATGGCAGGGTGCAGAACAGGTGCACAGCAATACTGTGTACATGGGTGCAGTGTTTTCCAGGGGAAGGTGCATCAGCTACTAACACAGCCCATGCATCACATACATGTATACTGTTGCTAGCATGGATTGATTATAACTGCACTGCATGCTGTTGAGTACCATATGTTATGCATGTTGACAGATGGATAATGGGAGGTCTGTGTGTACTATATTTGTGCAACCTCACCTGTAGGTGTGTGTATATGTGTGTGTGTGTGTGGGGGGGGGGGTATTTTGTCTGTAAGTGCAATTTGGTGAAGTGGAGAGGGGTTGCATGTAGGATGTGTGTGTGCATATGTGTGTGTTTGTGTGGGTGTCCATGTATGCACATGTGTGATTGTGGGGTTGTCCTTACATCAGTACTTCCCTTTGGAATCATGCAGCACATGGACATGGACAGACATATGAGACACCAGGAATACTTGTCTGATATGTAATCTCAGGACAGCTGATAGTATAATAAGGTCTGTAGCATGGAACATGCATTAGGATGGAAACTAGACTCCCGGTATACTGTTAAAATTGCAATCAGCAGAAAGGAGAACAACTACCCACGTATGCAGCACTACAGATGCATTGGGAAATTACTAGACTACACCAGGGAGTGTATCCATATATTACTGTTGTCCACATAATAAGTTGATTGAGCAGCAGATCTTGCATCTACTGAGCAATAGTTACATATGGCACTCCAGTGCTTGAGATTATTGAGTGAATGCCACTAACATATGGGGACCATGCTCATGATGTCCGGACAAACCCAGGGTGAACACTGGATGACAGCAGTGAAGCTTTGCAAAACCTACTTCAATCAAGTCAAAGAGGTAATGGAATAACAGGTTATGTATTGGGCTCACTTGTCTAGGCATTTAGAAGAATGAAATGTTAATGAGTGGTATTAATGAGTGTATGTTACCAAGTGTGATGCAGGAGTTGGAACTTACGTGAATAAACTAGGGACTGTCTGTAAACTCAGGGACAGGTAGGTATTATGGTGAAATTTCAGTGTGTGTGTGTGTGTGTGTGTGTGTGTGTGTGTGTGTGTGTGTGTGTGTGTGTGTGTGTGTGTGTGCATGTGTGTGTATGTGTGTGTATATGTGTGTACTGTTATGCAACACTGTACATGTATTAAAGTGCATTTCTTGTTTTCCCCTCACAGGTTGCGAGGTGGGTCAGGGTCTCTCCTGCATGCCATCTGATGTTGGTGTCCATGCAGACATCGAAAATGATGATAGGTCTGTTGAGGCACAGGCGGGGTTGTCAGAGTCTGAAACTGCGCCATCGTTTGACATCCCCTGTCATTCACCCCAACCTCGCACACAGTCACAGTGCCTATAGATACCCCATCACCAGTGGCCATAGCAAAGGGACAGTTGGCAGTCGGTGGCAGAGCACAGGAGAGTGTGGTAGCTATGCCTGCTCTGTCTGGCCACAGCAGGCATAGCAGGATGGCTGGCAGGGCACCACATAGTCAGATGTACTGGGGTGCTCGTGGGAGGGCCACTGGTCATCATGTCCCTGGCAGAAGTGCCACAATTAGTACCACCAGACGCATGTTTCAGACTGTCATAGGGGTGCAGGCACGTATGGAACTGTACACCAGACAGGGTCTGAGGCTGAAGAGGGCTGCTTTCTCATCTGTAAGTGACAACATCCATGAACCTGCAGGTGCCCTCTGTGATTATACCTAGGTTATGGATAGATGGTTCGGTGAGATGGTGGGCTTCATTGACTGTGGATTGTCTGTGCTCAAACATGTGGTGGGAGTGGAGCAATGTCCGCATGGACATAGGCTAGCAACACCAACATCTGGTGGTCAACGTGGACGTGCAAGGACACCAAGGCACTTCCGTAGTGGCAGTTCCAGCCCAAGCATTGCAGGGGGGCACTGTCCACATCACACCACAGCAGGCCATGTACACATGGCCCTGGCCAGTCCCAGGAGGGACCTGGTTCCAGCAGACATATGTCATCATCAGGGGAGAGTAGCACATTGATGCCTGTACCTGGACGTGCCCATGAAACCCCTGGCAGGCACAGTCTACATGTCTGTGGCCAGAGGCGGTGAACTGCACACCCTGCCAGGTATGGTCTGCAGCTGTCCATAAGCACCTGTGTAGGGCAGCCACATGGCAGAACTGTGTGTATGCATACCAACACACTATACAAACACATCTAGCGGGCAACCACATACCTACACACACCACATCACCACACCCATATCAGCAAATTACATCCCTCACCCACACACATGGTGTCAAATGTATGGCCTACCCTAGGTCTCTGGCAAACCAAGAACACATCCTGTGCATATGATGATAGCTGTGCCACATCCCTGTCATCCATAACATTGATGCAGGGACAGGCTAATATGGTTCTGATGCACACGGTGACTGTACTACAGCGTACCAATGTACTGCTGTTTAACATGCTGTCAGCAGTAATGTTTAATGCTTACATGTCATGCAGTGTAGTTGTCCAGCCATGGTGCATTATAGTTGTTAGCAATACTGAGTGATTGTGGTCTCCATAATATTATCCATTTGTGTTGTAGGTGTACATGTGTCAGCAGGATGATGGTCTGCTGTCATAACTCATAAGGGATATGGCATTGTGGTGACACCATGGCTGTGCCATATCCTGGGTACAGTTGAACACATCACAGGTCTGTATAACAGTTACTGCCAGTGCCACATGTACAGGTGACCCCTGGGACATGTATAATCAGCAACCTGAAGCAGATCCCTCCACATACACGCACACTCTTACTTGGCAACACTGGGACTAGACCCCTACCTAGGTATGTAGTGCTACTGATGTGTGTGGCTTTAATTGCACACACCACACAACATTTAGGATGAGGTGTGTTCCAGGTTACATGTTACATGCAGAACATCCCCAGGCATGTGCAGTATGGTAATGGGGGATGTAATGGTTGTATATGGACAATACATAGTGTGACATACCATCATATACACATTAACAGACACATAGCAGGCAGACACACATCCGAGAGACCTGGGCTTATCAGTGCTAACTAACTTGTCAGTGTGTCCAATGTGTTACAGGTAGGCTGCACACAGCACATGCATAAATGGGCTGGATTGTGTTATCAGTTACCTGTATGGTTGATGGTGACAGTGGTATATGGGACATGTACTGGGGGTACCATGGTGTAATGACAGTGTACACAGCACCCACACCCCACTGTGAATATTGTACACACTGGAACCCATGATGACACTCTGACATACCCATCATCACACATTGACCAGGACTGCAATACAACTCATTGTCCATTCCAACAGTGGTACTACAGGGATATGCATCTAATGCATATGCCACAGGCATAGTAGGATGCTGCATTGTCATGCCTCTCCTATGGGCAGCAACATCATTATCCATAATACTGTGTGGCAATGTGTATTGTAATAGGAGTATGTGGCCTCAGAATGCTGTACCCTATAGATATACACACATGCACACATACACACACTTGGCAGAACTCAGTGGGTATCCCATGCCTATCAATCCATTTGTACAACTGTGTTGTGCTGTTACTGCAAGGCTCAGGTAGCCTTTAGGGAGAGAAGCTTAACAGGGTACATGTAATGTCCAGTACAGCAGCAGCCACATCTAACTATGGCAATGGGTGTTGTGGTGGGTGTGAAGGCCCTCATGGTATTTCCAACTATAGGTGTACTAACACACAGACACTGATATCCTCAGTAATGCACACATACACATTTGTCAGTACCGGGGTGCATCTCTGCATGTGGTCATAGGTGTGTATCTGACTATTGTCCATGGAGAGATGGAAAATGTAGGGGATGTGTGTACGGTGGTATCATGCCACCTGCCATGTGCCAGCAGGCAATCTATCTACAGACACCACTGTGGTGACCCTCAGGGTGACAGTGACATGCATCAGCCAATCCTCTGGGATCTTCCTGCAAATGGCGAGTTTGGTGATCCAGTTGACATGTATGCAACATATATTACAAAACATGGTTTGTGCGTGTGCTGGAGACCTGCACCCAAGCATGTTCTGTTGACTGTGGTAGTGTAGTGGAGGTACCCATGGCATGTGGTGCATACAGGGTGTGTCCTATTTGTGCCAGTTATAACACAGTTGGGCAGACATGTCAGTGTTAGTCAAGCACAGGTTGTCTGTAAGTATCCAAACTGGATATCTGCCATTTGCACATCTGTATAGGGACTGACAGACATCAGCTTGCCAACTAGCTATGCAGTAGAATGAATGTGTCAACAGATGTCTTACACTAATATGTATACTATTACTACATGTTGGCAGCCCTCGCTGACACATGCTATACAGACAGTAGTCTACAGTTAATTTCCACATGTCAGATCATTATCCAGTAGAGGATATATACTGTGACACATCTCACACACCAGGAACATGACAGTGAGGACTCAGAGTCAATTTATGCATGCAGAGGTGCTTGTTACCAGTTCTATAATTAGCAATCTACTCTTGCTTGGGAAAGCACTGTCAACAGTACTAATGGCATGATACACTACATGCTAGTGTGATGGCATATAACCTGGGATACTACCCTTGTATGTAACACAGTCACACGGATAAGAGTGTTGTACAGGTCTTATATACTCAAGTGTCCAAGACAGGAGACTCACATCCCTTGCAAGTGTAATGACAGCACATAAACACATGTTATGTACATGACATTACATACACTTATTACAGCTGTCATTAGCCTGCTATGTTATCAGCCTGGGACCTGAGCACTGGTTACCAATGCTGAGTCATGCTTAGCAGGTTTCAGCATTGCTGTGATATTACAGCTAAGCACATTTGTGCACTGGTAAGCGAAGCCTACATGGTGTAAGTGCCCATACATTTAACCGTATCTTAGCACCACTTAGCTTCATGCAAACACACGCAAACGTGCTTAAAGCTGCTCAAAACTGCCTTAATCACTCTGTATCCAACAGCCTTTGTTCTGCCCAGTAACAAAATAAACAGCCCTTGCAGGTCTTGAACCCAGGACCCTGTACACTATAGTCACAACAGTTAACCACTATGCCATGACAGCTGTGAAGACAGTTGTTGTTTTTCCAATATATCTGTCAGCACACATATTGAATAGTATTGAACAATTGCTGTGACTTCTGCATTTGTGTAGTACTTGTTAGTGATATTACTGTTGCATCACATATGTTGTTATATCTAAATATACACATATCAGATACATATGGTGTGATACATCTGGGAAGGTATACACAACAGTAATGTTTACACATGACAAGGATATGGATATATACATATGTAGATATATGTCTACATGTACATACACATATATATTCATATATATGTACTTATACACATCTGTATAGTGCATCATATGTATGGCCATTTATAAATCTCCCTGTATGTATATATATATATATATATATATATATATATATATATATATGTATATATATATATATATATATATATATATATATATATATATACGTACACCATATTTGTACAGATATATCTATTTATGTCGATATATATGTAGATATCTATAACTATATGTGCATATATATCTATATGGATATATCTGTTTGTTTCGATATATAAGTAGATACCTATAAGTATATGTGCATATATATCTAGATATCTATATGTGTAGACATATATATATATAGCTGTATGTATGTATATATATATATATATATATATATATATATATGTGTGTGTGTGTGTGTATGTATGTATATATATATATATATATATATATATATATATGTATATATATATATATATATATATATATATATATATATATATATATATATATATATATATATATATATATATATATATATATATATATATATATATATATATATATATATATATATATATTTATATATATATATATATATATTTACTATATGCCAGACCATGGAGTGGAGTCATACCTCAGCACCAATAGTCACAACCTCTTAGTGCAATGGGATGTCATGTATGTATTGCAAGTATATATGTAGACTGTTGCTACTGTAACAGGGGTTGTCTTAACAGAAATTTTGTGTGTGGGAGGTTACATCTGCTATTGACATGTACGCCATTGATTACTGACAGACATCCTAAGGACATCATAGTACAGTACCACTGATAGCACAGTAATGATCCTGTGGACTACAGCAGAGATATGACCAATATATGTGGACAGTCTGGCACTCTCTGTTCAGTCCAGAGGTATACACCGATCCCCTTCATGCGAGACATGTGGACCAAGCCTGACAATGTGGATGTTGACAGCCATGTACATGGGTATATTATGTAAATACTGGACTACATATGCCCACACAGTTTATGCAGTCACACACTCCTGCCTGTCCTGGCACAGAAAAACTGGTGGTGCAGAGGTCACATGGCCACATACTACCCAGTAATTAGTGACATACATATGTACAGAATCCCACTGCTTTGTCAGAAATACACAAATGTTATGGTGGCCCGGCAGAAGTAAGTGTTACAAATATCTGGACATAACATCACACTGGGTAATTACACTAAGTTGCTAGGCATGTAACAAAGCACTATGCAAACTGCAGGCAGACTGCCACAACACTGGCTTACATTTCATATGGGGAAATAAACATGTACCTGCAAATATAGCAGGCTCTACAGGCATGTCACAGCACAGAGTAACAGACACCTGTGTGAAAGTGCATTCCCACAACCAATATGAACACAGCCACAGCTGCATTTCCACAACCGATATGAACACAGCCACAGCTACAAATGGTATGCAAGCTTAATTTTACACTATATGGACTATCTGATCAACATCATCCTCATATGTGCCACTCAGGTCTACTACAGTTGATTGAAAACTCACTTGATTGAAAATGAAATTACTAGGACCACTTCACTGAAAGCTCATAGGTTCATAGGTTCATAGGTTCACTTCTCTGAAAACTCATTTAGTTGAAACTCATTTCATTGGAAGTTATAAATGGCCTTTTCCCCACTGTAATGCGACCTTGGAGTTAGTATATAAAATAAGGGGGGGTGTGGGAGGCACAGCCCCCCACATTAGGGGGGGGTGAGGGCGTTGCCCTCCCACATATTATAAACATTTTAAGCTATACACAGTGAGACTTACAAGTGCAATAAATAACTGTTTCCAAAAGAGAATATAAAACCAAGATATGTGGGGGCCTTTGACCCCACACCCCCCAATGTGGGTGGACTGTGCCCCTCACCTCCCTTACTTTATATACTACCTCCAGGGTTGCACTACAGTGG
This sequence comes from Protopterus annectens, assembly GCF_019279795.1. Lineage (NCBI taxonomy): Eukaryota > Metazoa > Chordata > Ceratodontiformes > Protopteridae > Protopterus > Protopterus annectens. The sequence goes on along the minus strand of NC_056730.1, from coordinate 236,778,894 downwards.
GGCAGTGGGGAAAAGGCCATTTATAACTTTCAACGAAATGAGTTTCAGTCAAGTGAGTTTTCAGTGAAGTGGTCCTAGTAATTTAATTTTCAATCAAGTGAGTTTTCAATCAACTGTAGTAGACCCGTGCCACTCACACACTAACCCTACATATACTGGGTCATGACACAGTGTGGTCCAATGCCTGTTTGTGGTATGGGACACGTGTGTGTTTGGCCCTACAAACATGTGAGCCGATAGGGTACCATACACTGGAGCAGCATGTAACATCAGATAGAACAGGATCAAAAACAATGACATCTACCACAGTCTGTACACAGATCAAGGTAAGTATTCACAATAAACATGTACATGGACCCCACTACTGTACACACAACCACAGAATGCCCAGGTTATGTCCTCAGAAATAACCCCTACTATACATAACATGTCTAGCAGTCTGATATTTGACTGGCTTGTTATCAGGTATGATATCAATAACTAATGGTGTACAGAACATATGCACCTCTTACTGCATGACATATGTACAAAGGTTGACAGATTTGTGACTGGTGCCACAAACATTGGGCCAGTATTGGCATGTTGCTGTGATACCCTCATACATTTACTGTTGTAACAGGGATTGTTGTGACATATGTCCTATGAGGGATATGAAGTCAGTAAGTGTCATGGCTGTTACCATGTACTGACTGCAATCCTCCAACTATGTTTCTGCAGTTCTAAGATAGGTGATATGTGAGTAACACAAGAAACATAATACTCCAAACACTGCCCAGTCTGTAGATAACCCTACAGTTGCGAGTTTCCTCAAACACATAACACTGTCATGACAGGTATTAAATCATGTGGACCAGCCATATCCACACAAACCCTGTTAAACCAACATTATTCCAAATGCAGAAGAGCAACACTTGGATTTTGTAGTCATGTCTGGAACATCCCCCTCCTGTTTGTTGGCCTGTCTCCACAGTGTATGTTGTTAGAGGTATATCCCAATACCATCTGTGATGCTGTTTGCCAAAGACCGACATGAGTTTCTGCTCACAGTGAATAAAAAGGACCAACACCCACATGATGTTCTTAGGTATAGGAGTGTGCTTCCATGCAATTGGCTATGTGAATGTTACCACAGCTGTTCTGCATGCAGTCAGCTAGTGGGGGACTGCAATTCATGCAGAAGCCATTAGCTGAGCATGAGCATCACTTACAAAACACAAGCTGCTGCCTAAGCAAAGCAGGTGTACTTTTCCACATCCACCAGAGAGGGAGTGAGAGAGACAGACAGAGACAAAGTAAGACAGGGAGGGTGTGGGAAAGTAAAACATAAGCATGTTTGTATCACACATTTGCCAGTACTAGATTTCAAACCCCTGCCTGACTATGTATTGCTATCACATATCTATGCAGTTACTGCATGTGCCACAGTGCTTACATGCTGGGGAGCTGTCCAATGGTATATCTGATGGTGAGTGACATCTGCAACAGTGATAAAGGAGGGATAAGGTAGGTGTAGTACACGTACCTGTCCACATGAACAGGTGTCGTTGGCACAGCCACACGCTCTCAGGGACTCACACACATTATCACAGTTGGCAGGGTTAGGATTAGACTTTCTAACTAGCATGTTTGCCACAATACAGTAATACGCAGGTATCACATGTACCACAGGGATTATCAGGATGATATATGGGCAAAGGTGTCTGACATCAGAAAGCATGCTTCAGTAGGCCAATGGGAGGTGTAGTGAGTGTGAATGATGTTGAAATCATTATACTCCACACACACACACACACACACACACACACACACACACACACACACACACAGACACAGGTTGCCAGTACTGACATGCATGGGTGCATTGCTTCACAGGTGTATAGTGGTTTACTGTGCCAGAAGGCTGCACAAGGCTAGGTAAAAGGTATGCCTTGGCATCAGGCCACATGAAAATGGTCTGCAGTGTGGCTCAGGTGTGTAGTGTCTGAATTTGCCCACACAGGTGGTATTGTATTCATCATACAGTCATCTGAGTTACTATTGTTGATGGCCAGTGCTTTGCAATGCTTGCCTTGTATGTGTTCCATAGTCCATGACATGGATGGTGTCTGGGATGTGCATGCATCCCACATGCATGTTCTGTGACATGTGGATGTGTACCTGGGGTGTCTGGGCCATGTTGTGTACACAGATTGTTATCATCAGATGTGCCATTCATGGCCTCATGTGATGGGAACTGCCAATGGACACCAGGTTGACCCTGCACCTACATTGAGAGCATGATATAGGTATTCCCTGGTGTCACTGCCATCTGTTCATGCAAGGCATGTGTATAAAGCATGGTATGTCCTTTGTGGGTAACATTTGCTGGCACTACAGTTGTTGCAGGCGTCCAGTGGGCAACATAGTGAAGAAGCACTGTAAGCAATTTTGTGCCTGCTGTAGTGATGCAACAGGGTGCCATGCCCTCTGTAGTCTGCTGCAATCACACTATGGTTACTATCTGTGGGCAATATGCAGGGAACTACCAACATAGTGGCTGTTGCCTAGCCAAGTGTGTTTGTGTATGAGACATGGGTAGAGAGTGTTCTTTGGGTAATACAAGGATTGCCTAAATTGTTCGCCAGGCCTTGATGTCACATGTAGGGGTATGAATTGTCAACCTCAGCCTCCCTGCTGTTTGATATCTGTTATCCTTGTAAGGTGGACATTGTGACATATAATAGGCCCACCATATAAGAAATTTGCAAAACCCGCTCCACAATGAGTCCAGTTGTTACACACTCACAGCCACCTCCACACAGGATATGAATGACAATTACACACACACACCAAGTTTCACAATTGCCATGTCTGGGAATAGAACTCCTCCCTAACTAGTTTATCAAACTACAGCATTATACAGTTATAGGACATGTCATGGAGATTACTGGGCTACCTCTTCCCCAAAGGTGTATTTCAAATTGAATGACATCAGCATGCTTGGCAAAGAAGGGCACTGTAGGCTGTAGTGACTGTGAATGGCCTCAAAAGCATTGCTCCCTACACAGACACACAGTTGCCACATCTGGGATTAGAACACCTACCTAACTAGTATATCACACTACAGCATTACGCAGTTACAGGACACACCACAGAGATTACTGGGCTACTATTTCTCCAAAGGTGTATTTCAAGGTGAAGACATCAGCAGGCTTGCCATAGTAGGGTAATGGTGAGTGCAGTGTGTGTGCATGGGCCATAACCCATTCATCTAGAGGTAGACACACAACACTCAGGCACACACAGGTTTATATTCCACAGGTACGTGTATACAACTCCTAGATGACTACTGACTTGTACAGTCATGTTACACAGTTAGCGCAAGGACCACGGACACTATAGTGCTGAGGGATACCAGAGGCAAATGTCTATGGTGATTGACATTTGCACATCATGTGGTTTTAGCCAATTGGATGTGTGCTGGGTGGGACAGGCCTCATGATGGGAGGCTCTTTGTCACTCTCTTCCACACATCTATGTATGTGTAATTTTGGCCTATTGTAGTGTGTTGTCCTTGAATATATGTATGCATTCCTATCCAATGTGTGTGCAAAGCAGGAATTGTGTGTACTGAGGAGTGTATGCACCAACATCTGCGACTGTCAGATGTGTATGGTCCACTGTTGTTGCCAGACATGGGCTTCATTTCTTAAGTGTGTGAGCATGCCCAGTATGACATTTCAGTATTTTGTTTTCTGACATGACCTTCATTTCTCAAAGTGTGGGAGCATGCCCAGTATGACCTTCTGTACTGAATGTGTGAATCCATTCCAGGTAGATTGCACTTCAGTGTAGACTGTTGTGTTATATACCTACAGCTAGCAAACTGTTTCTGCAGGATATCTGTAGATCGGTTGGCAATATGGGGTCAAAATGGGCAAAGGATAGTGGGTTACTGTAGGTAATTGTGTCTGTGCTGCTTCTGCTACATGGTCCTGGTGTTAACAGAGATATTCAGACATATATATTGTTATACACTGTGATGTTTTATGTCATCAAGTACTGTCAGGTATACATATTTGCTTGCAGTGGTGTCCTGGGGAACACATGGTGAATGCAGCTTTGTCCAGTATTGTGGTCAGCAGCCTACATATTCTTGCACAGTCATGCCATTCTAGAGGGAAAGCTGCAGACACTTGCTGCTGGGTCTGTGTAAATGGTTCAGCACCTTGATACAGTGGTGGCAGAAGATCCCATGCTTGTACATCCATCGACGTGACAGTATGGCCATATCCTGCTGCGGCCATTCCTCACAGCTGTACAGATTCACACAGGTTACCTAGAGGCAGGGGTCATAATTCTGGACATTACCCTTTCAACTTGTGGTTTACGAGCAGGCTTGTAGTCACCAATTCTTGTGTTTGCAGCCAGGGATAGTATGTGCACACAGCTGAGTTTCAGACTTCACACACTCCATGCCACCTATGCTCCCACCCCCCCCTATTATTCTATCCTCTTTCATACATTATGCAAACATTATCTGATATGTTCCCTATAGTTATCACCTCATCCTAGCAGTAATTTGGTGTTGGTCCACAGTTCATGCAGTAGCAAATGTTGGACATGTTACTGTGATTTGTCCACATGGCCTTGCATTTGGGTTCTGTGGACTGTGTTATGTTGTTATTTGGGAGTCCATGACATAACATACATTGGCAGTATGGGTGAGATACAGGCCTTTGGCAGAGGACTGTAGGCGATTTGGTAGTGATGTGGGCCAGCTGTAGCAGGCTGTTGAATTCTGTCACTCGTACAGTCCCAGACTGCAATACACTATATTCCCCTGGAGTGACAGGATAGGTGTTCAAGGTGTTCATGCTAATACTTTCTGTCAGTATTGATCCAGTGGTGTGGATGCTGGCAGGGTGCTGCTTACAGCTAGGGGCACACCTGCATGGGACACCTGCTCTGCATGCTGCATTCTTTCGCTATTGCCATACACAGGTGGGGGACATATTGTACTCATTCCCAACAGCAGGGATAAGACTGGAGAGGTACCTATGGGTGGTGGTGGGGTGAGCTGGGTGCATGTGTGCTATGGGCACTACTTGCATCTGACTCACATATACGCATGGGGCGTTCCACCTATGCTGGCTTGTGCAGGGTCATCAGCTGTTTCTCAATACTTCAGACCTATGACCTTTGTGATCTGCCAGTGTTTGGCCAAATGACATTGATATTTGCTACTACAAGCCCAAAATAATGTGCTGCAAACCTGTATGTACAATTCATATATTATACACTGTCTGTCTGGGGTACTTCCCCCTGTGTACTGCTTGTATATCTGGGCCGACATTCATGCCATGTCCATCTTTCAGATGGTGACTCGTATTACTTCCAGACATTTACTATGGCTTACTGCTGGAATGTGTTTTGCTAGGAAGCATTGTGTTTGGCACTGCAGTTGTGAGAACTTGTCCCTCTTATCAGCAGTACTGGGCAATGGCCACCATGACAAACCTCACCATGCATACATACTGACCACTCTCACACAATATACAACACACACCAATCTAACACATACAGACCTGCATGTTGTACACATGCTACAATCTATCCTGCAACCTTGGCCAGCTCAGGTAATCTGTACTCCACTGTTACACCTATACATACATGTTACTACATGTCTACATAGAATTGGGGGGCACACCTGACTGTTACTGCATTTCTACATAGGACTGGGGGGGCACACCTGACTGTTACTACATGTCTACATAGGATTGGAGGGGTACACCTGTGTGTTACTACAGTTCTACATAGGATTGGGGGGGCACACCTGACTGTTACTACAGTTCTACATAAGAATGGGGGGCACACCTGACTGTTACTACATTTCTACATAGGATTGGGGAGGGGGCACACCTGACACTTGTACACATTTGCTATGACTGTACTGGTATTTCAGGTACTCCATTTCATTCTGTGTTCTAACCTGTCATGCTGCCTAGAGGCATATCAGTGTACTAGAGGTCTTAGGTTTGATCGACCTACATTTCAGTTTCTGACTTCTTACCCTTCAGAACTAACATCCCACTGCCTGACCTGTTGTAGTCTGTCTGTGTAGGTCTGTGGGGAATGCTCCCCATAGCCATCAATCAGATGCCTTAGCACAGCCTTTGTTTGTGTTTGTCTACACCTGTCCTGCTGGTTGAGACTGTTCTTGGGTATGTGAGCTTCCCCGACTGGCATGTTTGTGTCCAATAGACACATGTGGCCCAGCACATTTCCTGCAGTGAGGTTTGTCACCTTGTCTAGTACTGGCTACTATGGTGACACCAGCATTTGTTACAGATCTCATGCTGCCACTATAGGTGTCTACTATCTGCTGGCATCCCATTCAACCACAGGATTCTCTTGCATGCTCACATCCATACCATAGATACAAGTAACAACACATACTACTCCATTTGGCAATTGGTAGGGAGAGTGACATACCTTGCGGCTGTGCCAGTATTGAGGATGGTGCAGGAGGGCTGACTATGTTGGATGCACATAGTACATTCCCTATACATGGTTAAACACAGGTAGTGTCATGTTTGGCATCCCTTTTACTGTATATGCAAGTCAGAGAGAGGCATCATTCCCTGGCTCCCTACTGTGTCAGTATATGTGCTATGTGTTGTCTCTTTGCCAAGGCCTGGGCATACTGGGTACGCCTCCTTCTCCCTACTGGTGCAGGCTCAGGTTGTTCCTCCGCTGAGTCACTCTGTGCTTGTGCAGGCCTTAGCAATGGTGGGGGACTGTGTGGCCCTGCCCCATGCTGTTCCTGCTGCAGCTGTTTCCACAGGATCATATTGTGTAGCATGGCACATACAATGACAATTTGGGTACATGTAGCTAGTGAGTACTGCAAGGCTCTACCAGATGTGTCCAGGCACTGGAACCGTGACTTGAGCATCCCAAACACATGCTCTATTATGATTCTGGTCTGTGCGTGTGCCTCATTATGGAGTTCTTGTTTGGGTGTGTGTGCATTTCTGATGGGTGTCATCAGCCACGGCTCCAATGTGTAACCAGCATCCCCCCTAGTTGACCGTAAGGGATGTCCCCATTGGCAAATCTCTGGTACAGCTGCATCAGATGCCAGATGTGGGAGTCATGATAGCTTCCAGGGCAGCCAGCACACACATTCATTATAATGCCCTGGGCATTGCACATGACCTGGCAGTTGATAGAGGGGAAGCCCTTGTGGTTAATTTAGACTCTACCCTGCTCAGCAGGTGGTGCTTTGATGCATATGTGTGTGCAGTCTGTAGCACCCACTAACTCAGGGTATTCTGCTATTTAGTGGAAGAGATGCATATTGCTGGCCAATGCCTCACGGGAGTTGGGGAAATATACGTGCTCACCGGCATGTGCTGACATGGCATCCAAGAACTGGTGGAGTACTCTGGATGCTGATGCCTGTGAGATCCCCATGATATCCCCAGGTGGTCTTTGGAAGATTCCTGTGGCTAGTATTCTTAGGCCTATACATACCTTGGTATCCACTGGGATGGGTTCCCCTCTGTTAGTTCTGTGAGTGAGGTGTGGCCGGTACAGCTCAACAATTTGCTGTAGGAAGTCCCTGTCCACCCTATAGTACTTCACTATCTCCAGCTCATTTAGCCCCTGGTAGGCTACCCTGAGTCTGTACATGGGTCTATATTATATTCTTGAAAGCCGACAATGTTGAATCTGACATTGTCGACATGAGAACATCGAACACTCAGAATCTCGAACGGGTAAATGGAAATCTCCGTAAGGGGAGATTTCCATTTACTGCAATGTAGTGCGGTGTCAGAGTTGGTATATTTAAGTAGCGGGAGTGTGGGGGGTGCAGGGGGGATTGCCGCCCTGCTTAAACCTATTAGGATATTTTTTTCTTTTTTTTTTGTCTTTTTATAAGGACGATGTTTGAAGACATCGACCATATGGTGTCGACCATATGTTGTTCGATGTTTTCAAACATAATATAATATAGACCCCTGTACACTCTTCTCCTTCGCCTCACTGTCGGTTGGTCGACAGCATTTTCATCCTCACCACCCTCAGCCTCTTCCACATGTTGATGTATTATAGCTGCTGCAGCCCCTATCATTTTGTTGCTGTTTGTTAAAATGTCCCTGCTTGTGTACACTGGTGGTGTGGAGTTTGTGGAAAAAAACAGAGGGAAAGGTGTTTGCATAGTTTATAGTGGTGTGCTGGGCTGGGCTTTTGCCTGTGTAACTGGCTGATTCTGATACATTTCACCTGCCAGCTATGCTACCTCTCCTAGATTACCTTCCTGCTGCAGTTTTCCCTTCCCAAGCCCAGGGGCGCGCCACGCAAACACAGTGTTCAGATGTGCACAAAGCTGCTATTTCCTGGTTTACCTTTTTTCCTTTAAAACATGGTGCAATGCGCACACACCCATTTAGGCAATGTAAAGAGCGCTAGGCAGTCTCAGACACATCCCTTTGCTTAGCTCTGCTAAGCTAAGGGCAAACCCAAGCCACAGGGCTCCAGTAAGCTTGAAGTATGCCTGACACACCCCTATGATGTCAGCTAACTCTTAGGCTTGCACCATGGTATTCCTGCACTTACACTGTTGAGTGCTGGCTACCATTGAGGTGAAATCTGGGATTCAGTATCATTCCCCTCATTCGCATAGGATTGCCTGCTAATGCATAGTTACATGTCCCACACTGAGCCTTCCCCCTTAGCAACCACTATTCACTGGATATGTTGTCTTCTGCCTGCCATTGAGTATAATGGCAAAATAGTGATTTTGGATACAATGCTTATTTCATTTTTTTTTTTTTCGGCCCGATCCCATTTGCACACCACTGCCCTATGCTTAAACAGCCAAAATTGGCTAAAAAAAATGTTTGTTTTTATTGTCAACTGTTTTCCATGCCAATGGCCCTATATTTGGCCATTGGCATGCTTTACACATGCTGTCATGGCTCCATTTTGTAGTTTGCAGAAATGTACTTGGTTACTAACCAAATACATTTCTGTACACTGCACTAGTCCTGCAGGGCCGGCTCACAGCTTCCTGGATTGCAAATTCACCTCAATTGCATGGTTTTCACCTGCAAATGGGGTAATTTGCATACAGGAGCTGTGTCCTTGCAGGAATAGTGAATGAGTGCTCGTGCACGTCCCTGGAGCTTATTCCTGGATTGCATGGTAGCCATATTGCCTCCAGCAGCTCCTGCACTATTCCTGTATGCCATGCAGAGCTTGCTGAATCTGGGGGAATGTCTGTGAAATCACTTTCCTACACCTTGTTGAGTGCAAACTTGACATGGTTTTATCAGATGAGCTCAAGTGAACCCCTCAGTATCAGATGAGCTCAACTTCCCCCCTCAGTCATTTTTTCCATAGGAAGTTACTGCATCTGTAGTTTATCACTGTTAACTGCTGATGATTTATTTCTTCTCACAAATTTCCTTTTTCTCTGAAGTTGCAACTGTGGAGTTAGTGTATGTAAGATCAGGGTGTCTGCGAGTTTTATACTCCACAGAGGCATGGAAGGGAGATGCCTGCCTGCAAGAAATGCTGACATTTAAGTTTTTCTTTAGATTAAATTCCTGACCATTTGTGCAAGTTATTTCCTCACCAAGTTTTAACTTATCAAGTCATAGTAGAACCATATAAAACCCCCAAATAATTGTTAGGTCAGCAGGGTAAAAAAATCATCCTGTAGAAGCAGCAAAATACAAATTATACTGTTGTTAAATTATTATGTCTTGGGATATATGTAGATGCATTCCTTTATCTGGGGTAAGTACATTTTTCATCTAAGGATCTCTCAGGAACGTTGACTTACCGAGGCCAGAATTCCTACAAATGCTAACCTTATACCTACAACATAGACATCTGCATAATTTGCTCAGAAATACATTTGCACATTTAGAAATTGTTATAGGTATAGGGGGCAACATTTGAAAATGAGTAGTACATTTGCGGGAACAGCACAGATGTATAACTAGCTATTCATCCACCAAGTGCTTGCTACCCCCTATCTGGCAACCTCTCAACTTTAAGTTGAAGACCAAAAGAAAAAACAATCCTCTTTTTCTCCTTTTAAACTGTAGCAAATGATTTTCTGCAGTTCTTATTCTGGTATGCTCTGATGATTGATCCCCTAATACTTTTCGTCTGTGTTGATTGCCCTCATCAATCCTCCCTAGCTATGTTTCTGTTTCTAGATGTGAGGTGTACTGGGGTAAAATTTGAATTTTCTGGCTTAATTCCTGTCTGTAACAATCAGTCTTTGAAGATCAATATTGCATTATAATCGTTTGGTCACCAGAAAGTTACAGGTGGACAGTAACTGAAAACAAATCTGGTTATTTTTCAGTAGAAAGTGAGAGCAAAAGTACAAACCATGTGACTAGGGTACCAGAAGTAACAGATAACCATATAGTCAGTTTTGGAGAACATGAGCAGTAGAAGAAACAACATTTTACATTTATATAAATAAAATAAGTAAATATGAACTGTCAGTACTGAATGGGAATATCTATCAAAGGGTTGGTGGAGGGACGAGTAGGAGGCATAAACCCTGTTACTCCTGTACTGTTAGCTGGAGGAAGGAGTTATTTCTTGGCCATTAGGAGAGGACATACAGGTAAGCCATAGAAGCCAGTGTGTGATATATGGTTGAAGTCCTGTCTGTGCAGGTAATTAGAACTACATACTTGTTTTGCATAAGCAAGGGGCAAAGCACAATGTAAAGCTTTATTTTCATATCGCTTTATTTAGTTCAGTGCTGTGTTGTACTGCAGTTAGATACTTAAGCTGCTTTTGTCAGTTTTGACACAAAATATATCTAACTATAACCATTTATCTAGCCAGGTTATAAAGTTCACCATGGGATGAATCAGTCAGTATTTAAATATATGTGGCACACAGGTTTGCTGAGTCATGCTGGGAAGTTTGCATAACTTGTTTGACTCAAAGCCAAGATTTTTTTAACTTCACCAAATATATTTTTTTAAATATCTGCAAGGCATAGGTTGAGTTGGAAAAAACAGCTTTGCATTCACATATAACAGCAAATTAAAAACATCCTTGTGCCACTAATCTCAAAGTTCTATAACATTAGACAGCACTAGATGAACACGTGCAGGTGGGGGTGCAGAGAATGTATGGCAGGAGGTGTGAGAAATAAATCACTACTCTAGTGCATTATGATAGTCAAAAAACAAAAATGATTAAAATGCATTAATAAGGAGTTCCTGAAAAAAAAGGTAGTTGCGTATTATTGCAACCAGATTTTTAAGTAGGCATAATTGTCACTGTTCGCAGGAAACGAGTCTATGTAATACTGAAAAGGGGATTTCAAAGTCCTAATTACTGTTGCATCATATTGTTTAGGTAGTGGGACTAGGAATAATGGCAAAATTCCTCTTTCTGTTTACCGGGCATTACTGATGTAAGTTAATGTGAAATAAAATGAACATGGGTGCTACTACAACGTCTTTACTGCTATAACAGAGAAGAAGTCATCGTTCATCAGAAGGACATATACCAAGAGAGCAGTATTCCTAATTGTTGAACTGTGACTTTCAGGTCTGTCACTGTTGATACTACTCCATTTGCTTACTTTTGCCTTGATAGTTTGTACTGCTCGGCATAAATTTGAGTGGTGATGGTGCATTTAGGCAGTTATTCTCCGGCCATGGTTTGTTTGCATCACTGTAAAATGCTATCATTGAAAAAGGAAGTTCCCTACGCTCCCTAGTTTTTACCTATCCTGTCCCTCATGAAATGGGTTTGCCCTACATCACCGAGCATGGCAGTCAGTCATTTCAATCACCGAGCATTGCTGTCAGTCAGCAGTGCCATGCGTTACCATTTCATAGTATTTGAAATATGGTTGCGATGCCAGACCAACATTTTTAGCAGTACAGACAAATTTACCTTGGTTATCTGCATTGTACTTAAATATAGTTATTGATCTGGATGACTTATTTATATAACTACCTACGTCAAACATCTTCTTAATATTTGTGCTGTGTTTATATATAAAATAATTTCCTGCGAACAGTGACAATTATGCCTCCTTAAAAATCTAGTTGCGATAATATGTAAGTACCAAAAAAAAACTTTTTTCACCCAAACACAGACAGCAGAATGTTGCCTTGGCTAATTATTATAATAATGTACCAAAGCGGCCTCCCTAAGGGAGTTGCCTTAGAGAACATAGTTTCTGAAATAACAATACCAGAATTAAAGACTTACATCACTGAAGAATATCTAAAGTCCAAGAGGCAGTTATGTCATGGTAATACAGTCTACCATCCAGGAAATATATGTTAACCCTTGTCACATGCAGGATGTATAAACATAAAAATGAAGTCAGCATTGACATGTATTTGGTTTTTATCATATTTGTGATTCAACAATATAAAAACTTCCAAATCAGCTAAAATGTTATATTATAGTTATTGTTCTTTAGCAAACTGTTAGTGGATATGTTTTTTTAAAGGACAGTAATCACAGTAAAAATTATTGGGAGCCAACAAATGATATTCTGATTATTTAATATCACACATTGCAGATATTGTTGTAAATCCTGGAGGTTGACTCATCATAAACAAATGGACATTCCAAAAGAACTGCTCATTGGGTGGTCACAGAAACTACCTGAAATGTTATCAACAAAGCAAGCATTTTTGCAAGATGGGCAAGCCCCCTCCACCACCCCCACTACTACTTTGAGATTGTATAAATATGAAGCAAGGGAAAGAGTTGGTATTATGTAGAACCGTTTGTTTCCTCTTCCTCATGCTAGTTTGATCTTCAGAGTTGCAAGTGAGTAGTGAAATATTTGGGATTGGGAACTGCAGTCACTGACAGTGTTTGGCAAGAGGAGCACACAGTGATATAGACTCAGTCAACTGGCATTTGATGAGTGAGTTCATGATCAGGTATCTGGTTTCCATTTATATATATCTGAATCAGGTATTCCGTAATTTGTTATATGCAAGTATACTACATAGGTTGAAAGATATCAACTTAGAAAACAATTTGCCTTTGAAGATTTGAAACTGACTGACACAGAGCTTTACAATTGGAAAATTTCCTGTGAGGATTTGAAACTGACTGACACAGAGCTTTACAATTGGAAACTTTATAATATACTGGGCTTGGTAATAGGGCTTAATTTACTGTATGTCTAAACTGCAAGCAAAGAGTGCTAAAATGGTGCAAAATGTGGAAACCTATATAAGGTTCATAGATTAGTACAAGGCTAACTACCCTTGTGGGCCATTTCAAGTCTAGCCAATTACCCCATGTGAGAATCAAACCCTGCACCTTGTGTCTGTAAGGTAAATATACTTTATAGGAAAATTCCATATTGGAACTCAAAATTGTGTTTTTTTTCACTGTGTATTTGTTTTCAGAGCCATTTTACTGCATTAAAATAACTTTAGATGCTTCTTATAACATTTAATATATTTTCTACAAAATGACACAGGAATTGACATATTAGCATGATATTCTTTTAGTGTTTTCTTGTCTCCTTCCCAGAATCCATTCCATGTCTTCTTTATAACTGTCATGTTAGACATAAGGAAATTATATTTTTTCTTAGCTGAGTGAGATACATTGGCAGCAGTGTGAATCATAGGAAACTTATATAGCCTCTGCAGCAGGACTACTTGCATTTTATTCCTGACTGACCACCATATACATTCCTCTCAAAACTTTTTATAAGCCACTCAGAGCAGTTGTACAAATCCAGCCAAAGAAAATATCTAAATTCCAGGCTTTTGTAAGGGGTGCCATTTTGTTGTCTTATGCTATGGGTACTGACAGACCCTCCCCCACACTCTTCCTGAGATGACAAATCTAGCACTGCAATGCAATCTAGGAGCTGTTAAGCAATGCTTCAAAGAACTAGTTCTGCTAGTCACTCATGTCTGCAGCAGTAGGAAGATTAATTTTGTTATCCTGAATGTTGTGGAAATGTGCTCATGTGCTTGTTATTTTTGCCCAAATGTAGTTCACAAGCACAGTGCAAAAAGTACAAGTATCTGTTATTCCGTTTATGATAGGTGATTTTTAAACTGATGCACAAATGCCTTCATGTATTACATTTTCCCACTTCTTTGCTTTGCTGCACATTGATTTGATATACTGAAGCCTACCAATATTTCATCAAAACCATTATGCCTGAGCACAACAAATCAGTACTTCTGTGTGTAAGACTACCACTACATCCTATAAATCTGCTGCAGCTACAGAAAATTCCACTTACAAATGGATCACTATACAAAATATGTGGTTAGCTATAGGTGAGATGATCTTACTCAAACATGAGATTGTATAGGACAAAGCATACCATCATCAAAAGAAAAATAATTATTGTTATCTCATTAACAAAATAAAGAGTCTCTGATGTGCAATGTTGGTTGTTTATACTACTTTGTATGATATTAAGATGACATAAACATGGTATCAGTGCCTTCTACGAATTTAAACAAAAGTCAGAAAATGTTTTTTTTTCTTGTAAAATAGCAACACATTTTTATGCCTCCTACACAAGATAGAGTAGCCCAAATCTCCAGAAAGAGACAAAGGTGGCAACCCTATCAGCTATGTGCACTGATACTGTTTCTTTTCTTCTTGGACCTTTTTTTTAATAGTAGCTGCTGAGCTGCTGACATCAGCAGGACTAATTGCTGTCTAAGACAAGGTAAACTACAGACTTCTCTGTGTCTGCAATATGTCATGCAGGCAGAGACAAATTCCTCTGCAAAGTATGAGATAAGCTAAGCTTAAGAAAAACGTTGGTGGGCTTTTTCTTTCTTTGATTCTAATGCAAGAAAATGAAAATTATGTACAAGCAGGTTTATTGTAACAAAACAATACTGGAATGGAAAAAATATTGCAGGAAGAAAAGCAACCTAAGGGTTGATATAAACTGTAGGAAAAGATGGAGATTTATTTTAATAATCATAAACATTTCTAAATGGAACATGCAACAGGGTAGCAGTAATGTTGTTAGCTTAATATTGTAAACTGGTTGTAATTATGAAGTTATAAACGTGTATTTTATTCATCCAGTATTAGTTAATAAGAAGGCTAGATACTGCATTGTGTTTCAGCTTTTAAACTGAGTTAACAATAGGTCTTGATGAAAAGTAAAATTTGAAATAGGTGTTCATATCTCTTTAATTTTCTGTGACACTATTCTACCTTTTATGACAAGGATTTATTTAAAAAACAGCAAAATATGTGTTTGTTTTTTAAAACAGGAAATATTACATTATCAGTTTTCAGCTGTTTTAGAGCTGACAGTGGTTAAGGACAGAAGAACTGCTGAGGTGCAGTAGGCTTTGCATGATTAAAAGAAAACATGTAGTCTACAAGTGGAATTATAAATCCTGCTTTCCACTAAAAAAAGTATTCATTTTACTATAGTAGGGATCTATCCATTCATCTTAGTGGCATTGCAGGTACTGTTATAGGTCTTTAAATTATGATTTTGAAATCTTTATAACATAAGCTAAGAACTTACAGGAGTATGTAAGTAAATACATTGTACATTAAAAATGAGGCAACTAGTTCCAATTCAAATATGTATATGTGTGATACAATGTAGAATGGAAGAGAGAACCTAGCTATTTTATTCTGTGAGTAAGATACATATAAAAAGTAAAAGGAACTCAAAGACAACTGAGTGAATTAATGAAATGGCTGGGGAATATGTATGACGATAGGATAAAATACTTATTTTTGGTTCCTAAAACCACATACGAAAAGGAAAAAAAGTGCGCTATTCTTCATTTAGATATAATTTTGGAATTTACTGACACTGATAGAGCAATTAGACTTGATAGCTATTCTTTAAGATTGAAGCTAATTTTACTGGAAAGAGACTGCCCTGGTTAAAGAAAAATGCAGTCAGTAAATTCAATAATCAGTGAGTCTTTATCAATGTAGCTTCATCATCAGTCATATTTAGAATGAGACTGGATCAATCTACAGATTACATTTAATTGAAGATTTATGATTACTGGTTATAAGAAGTCATAGTGCTATCTAAAAACAGGCTTAATCTAAAATACTGCATTACACTTTTTTGACAAAAGATAACTTTATGTCATTGACTAAGCAGTAGACATTATCTTCTTTCATTAAGAACACCACAGTTTTGCAATAAAACATGCAGTCCAGCTTTTAATATAGGCCACCACATCCCCTGTCGACTAAATTCACCCTTCTTCTTTCTTAGTTGAATGTAGTTTAATCATAAGGCTATAGTGTCAGAGGTTATTTTTGCATTAATAATCATCTCATGTCTTCATAGTTAGTGGCAGAGTCCAGACTAATAGACATCCAGGATGTTGCTACAATGTGAGGCTACAACTTGCATATTTCGGAGGGAGTCACAGATACAACAGCATGCAGCACTGAGAATTCTACAGACAGCATAAGCTATGCTGAAGTGTTCATTACTCATGAACAGTGGGTGGATTTCAAATATTTCTTCAAAGGTACTGAACCCCTTTGAAGAAATCACTAGGGCAATAACTTCTAATATAGCAGTAGTCATCCAAATAGTAATGATAATATAAATTCTTCGAGTTCACAAGTATACAAAGAAAATGTATGAATAAAGTAGTCTAGTGAAATATAAAAGGTCTTTTTCCATCAATAAAACATGGGAGTAAATAAAGCTGTTATAAGTTATAAGAGGTAACATATCTCACATTACGTTTTTACTGCTTTACTAGACATACAGTGAAAGCTTATTTACAATGTTCTATAAACTACTAATACTAATAATAATAATAAAAATAATCTTTTATGGACCACAGTTCTGAAGAAAAGGAAATTACTAAAAACATCATTATCAGAAACTACCTACATCAAGGAGATACCTTTTAAGTCTAAGCGCGCCTAAGTTCTGAGCACTCATAGTGAAGGTTGTGTTCCTACTCCCCTAATTATTATCCTAACTCTGATATTACTTTACCTTGTCATAAATGGCAGATATTTTCTGGGCAACCAGGAATGGAGATATGTTATTGCCTTATTTTCTGTAGTTTATGCCACTGAGATTTTTGATCAATTCTAGTGTCAGGAAATCACAGTCAGTGATGGTTGCTTCTTAGAGACGTTCTTTAAATGCTGATTTTGCCCCTTCACCAAATGTGGAACTTTTTCAACAATGTACAGAATGTTTTCAAGACATGTAGAGAAGAAATTAATCATTCGAAAAGCTGATAAAAAACATATATACTCAGATCCAACTGATAAAGCCCATTACGCCTTATTTTACTGCTTTTTTTCAGCTGAGTTTTATTAGTTATTTATACACAGTACAAACAAATATCAACATTCCATTCTACATTTCCTTGTCCAACTGGGCAGAAAACCCTTTTTCGGCTGAAGCCTGAGGAGCAAAGTACAGATATAAATAACAAATAATTGTAATCGTGTTAGATATATTTTTTACTGAAGAATGAGTGTAAGGCAACACAGTATCATAGAGTCCATAGCTGCATAAGATAGCCATTGAATGATGTACACTAGGGTATTCTCTGATTAGTAGCAACAAGTGGAAAGAAATGTTCAGTATCAGTTCAGTTGACACATTTTACAACAATTCTTAAGGCACAAAGAACATATATCATGTAGTAACATTTTAACTTGTGTCATGTGAGATAGTAGTTTACAGTACTGTAGAATACAAAGAATGGGTTATACTGAAAGTTGACACATATCTTCATTAGATTTATAGGTGGAACTTAGACCTTTCTTCCACTCCAATGCCAAGTGCTTCTTAATTTATCTTAAATGCTGGTCTTACGTAACCCCTATTCCATTTCTCATATAGTCCATTCAGTATCCAAACTTCCCAACTCCTTAGTGGGGCACATTTATATACCCTTTTCAACCATTCCAGTAAGCTATCCCAATATATGTTTGCCCTGGCACAATCCCAAAACATATGCATAACACCCACTTCTCTTTCATGCCTCCAACATATTTTGGAGGATGTCATTCCTGCCCTCAGTAAATTCTTTGGGGTTTGGTAGCAAAAAATGAAGAAATCTCATTTGTCGATCTCACAATGTTGGCCATTTATTTAACTTCGTCACATTTCTCTATATACTTTCCACTGATGTCTAGTTAAACATACTTCCTCTTTAGTCTACCATCTTCTTTCCAAATGTTTAAAACTACTGCACCCTTTTTTTCCCATAAATCCCTATACATAGCACATATCCTTCCTTTCTTCACACTTAGCCATTTCTTCCATTGCAGTGCCTCAACACCTTCTAGTTTCCCGATCTCTATTATTTCCCACTATTTTTATCTGGTCTACAATAAACCAATCCTCCAACATTTCAAATTTCCTAGTCAATATGTTGATAATCTTCAGTTCTTCCTCTTCATTACTGTTTCACACCTAGTTCCATGTATTAACACCAGGTTCTCTCATTCTTGCCTTTTACGTCTGAGGACAATACTAAAAAGTACTAGGTATATACATATTCTACTAGTTGGAACCTTGTCCCATTCAAAACCAAATAATCTCATCCCCTCTACATTCCATAGCTGCATCTACTTTTCAAGTATCCAGTTGATATCCTTACCACTATTTCTTTGTGCCATTTCCCCCTGCCCTCCACAAAATACAAAAAATAAGAAAGATCATATGTTATCTCATCTCTTGCAATATCTGACATACCTCAACCCCATAAACTAACTGGTAATTGACAGTGCAATTGGGATATTCTTCTATTCATCACTCCCAATACTGTATCATTAATTAAATCCTGTATTTGCACCATATCCAGGGAGTAGACTAGTGTTGGTATATTTCCAAGAAGATGCAAAATATGAGCTAACATCAAGGTATTTACAGCCATAATCCTACCAGAGATTGTGTTTATGAAGTGAATCCTTCCCATTCATTCATTTCTTACCCTTATCTCAAAACAGCTTATGTTCCTTTCACAAATATTCTCCCATGTGCTTCCTATCAGGATCCCTTGGAATTTTAACCCCACTTCTTGGTCTTCCTTCTCTGTTTTATACTGATTTCTCTCACAATCTAATTATACTGTTTTAGTTGTACGATCATTACACTGTAGACCACAAACTTGCCTAAACTGCTAAAAAATATCTATTACACCTTGCTTGATTAATGATAATTTGCTTCAGAATTGCAAATAACTATCTGCAAACATTAGAAAGATCCAACAATTCTTACCATCCCCTAATCTAGCGTCAAGATACTTCTAACTTTATATGCCAACCATTCTATTAATAAAATACATAGTCCAGAAGACACAGGGCAGCCCTGCCTAACACTTCTGCTTGTATTTCCTCTACCTGACAGGCTTCCATTAACTATCATTTGCAATGCTGGATTTTTATACAAGACTTTTATCAATTACCCACATTCTCCTCTAAGCACTTAAACATAACATCCCAAGACACTGAGTCAAATGTCTTTCGTATGTCAGACCTGAAACTTTACTAAGGCTTCTATGCTTATAAATGATTGCTGATGACCTCCACCAATTCTCTGACATACTTCGTCCTGGAACAAATCCTGTCTGACCGTTTTCAATAATACTTGGAATCCCCTGGCAAAAATTTTAGGTAAAATTTTCATGTCTATGTTCATTAATAAACTTGGCCTAAACTGATTAATTTTCAGTAAATCTTCTAGTAGCTTAAGTACTACAGTCACTGTGACTAAATTAGTTTTTGTGTTACACTCATATTTTTCTTTAAATTATTAAATAGGGTTTTCAAATTTTCTACTAAAGATCCATACCTCATCTACATACTTAATCTGGGAAGCAACTGATTCCAGACACTTTATTTATTTATAATGTCAATATTGCATTCCTCCCCTCTAGTACTGTTATTTCAACATTGATACAATCTTTTCTTCCATCCAGTATCACAAAATTCCCCTGTTCTTTAAACTCCTAACTAAATACAGAATGTTCTATTCCATGTGCATGTATAACTGAATACAACTCTAGGAAACAAATCTAATATGTCTTATACCCCTCCTTGCTACACCATCCTGTCTACCGCTGTCAAAATATCCCTCTTTTTACTTTTGTTTTTAAATGGTCACATTATCCATCTAGGGTCTTCTGCCTTCTTATAACCAGCAAATATTCCCTCTCCTTAATATTTGAGCTTTTGCACTGAAAATATGTAAACACTTTATTTTGGTTTCAGTTCCTCAGTGTCCCTTCCAGCTTTTCCCTTAACGATTAAACCTACACTCACTTTCCATTGATTCTCTTGCAGCTGACATTCTTTATATAAGATAACAGATATTATCACAGAATATGATTAGTGACAGTATGATGGAATATTTGCAGATCTGTTGGGAGATTTTAATTTTGTTTTAGATTCTCAATTGGATAGATTGTATGGAATAATAACATCCCTTCCGTGCCTCTAAACTCCACTTTATGATCTGTCATAATTACTGGAACATCTTTAGTCTTAAATTTGCTTCCTTCCTTTTTATTTATTTATTTATTTATTTATTTATTTATTTATTTATTTACATGTTTTTACCGGATAATGTCCACTGGACAAAAAGTCCTTTTTTTTTTCAGTGGAGACCCAGGGAGAATAGCTCAAATGAACTCAGTATTACAATAGCATAAAAGGTTTTAAGTTATATAGAGATATAGGTATTATAAAATAAGACAGTAAAACTTAGTAAATAGCCTAAAGACATACCCCCGGATTTACTATTCCTCTGTGCAGGACTAGCTTAGTCCTGCACGGAGGCGGCCGTCTAGGAGCAGGATGGCAGCGTGCCTTGCATAATAATGAGGCACGCTGCCTGAGCTCCTAGGCTTACACGGAGCATGTAAGAATGCAGGGGGCATGTCTGAGAGCAGAGATCTCAGAATATACATGCCATCGCAATGAAGAACAGCAGAAAGGGGTAAGAAATGAGCGAGACCTCTCATAGGTGTCTGCATATCCCCACCAACAGTTCCCCTTGTGTACAACAGTAACAGTATACATAAAATGAACAAATCCTTTATTTTTTTTTTTAAAATCCCATGAAAGCTAACTGTAGGTGCATGGGTATGGCCATCGCTTAGCTACGGTTAATGCAGCTTAAATGGCTGAAGAGGATAACAAGGAAGATATATGCAAATGAAGCAGCATAGCAATAGTGCAGTGGGCAGAGCATTTGCCTTATGAGCAAGCATTCCCGGTTCGAGTCCCACTGCAGCAGATGCCATTTTCCATGGCAAAGCATGTTATGAGTAATATTTATGTTGCATAACCCACTAAATAACATATTATTATGAACTGGAGTACTGCAGTAAATGTACATGTGAGGTGTCAGTGTCATAATGAATAAGACATTAGTAAGCAGGTTTAAGCACAAGTAAGCAGTAGTAAGCATATTTAAGCACTAGTAAGCAGGCTTAAACCTGCTTGCATGGCGGTAAGCAATGCCTACAGTGATTAAACAGTTCTAAAGCTAACTCTCTGTTAGCAGATGTAACGGCAGGTTAGCATTCCTTTCTGTCATGCAAACCCATGCAAACCCACTTACAAATGTTCAAAAGTGCCTTAATCACTCTGCATCTAACTCATACCTCTCAACCTGGAAACATCAAAAATCTGGACAAGGCCCATGAAAAATAGGTACAAATCTGTACGCGGTTTAACATAAAATTTGCATACATAATTACAGAACCCCGCCCATTCCAGTGGAATTGTGGGATACCACTTTCAAATGCAAACTGATGAACAGACAACCAAAATATGGCACCAGAGTCGCCCTGCAGCCATTCCAATGTCCCATTACCTAGCTATTGCACCCCAATTACCATAAACACTAATGTGCTAACACACCAGCCTTCAGTTCAGCATAATAAATACAGTCTTCACCTTAGCATAATAAATACAGCCTTCAGTTCAGCATAATAAATTTCAGTTCAGCATAATAAATACAGCCTTCAGTTCAGCATAATACATTTCAGTTCAGCATAATAAATACAGCCTTCAGTTCAGCATAATAAATATAGCCTTCAGGCTTCAGTTCAGCATAATAAATTTCAGTTTGGCATAATACATTTCAGTTCAGCATAATAAACACAGCCTTCATTCAGCATAATACAACCTTCAATTCAGCATAATAAATACCTCAGGGCTTATTTCTAGAAATTCAACCACAACATAATAAATACCTCTGTTCTGTTCCACAGGACCACAGCATAATCATTGCAATCATTTCAGCCACAGCATAAAAAATTAAATACCTCTGTTTCCACATTCTGCAACCTTGAGGCTTGTTTCCAGAAGTCCACAAAGTCCACAGATTTCCTTTCACACACTCTACAGTGCAGCAGTCACCTTGCAGCTTGTTACCACTAGGGGGCTTGTGGGTTTCCTATTTTCCAACACCCCTCCCCATCAAAGTGTTTACCCCCCACATGTGTCATATACCACCCCTGTATGCGTCTTGTCTTGTCTGTTAACCTACCCATCCTACCTCCCCAAATATACCTACTACCCCCTCCCCAACATCCCACCCTCACCTGAAAAAAAAGAAAAAAGGGCAATATGTTCCCTCAAAAAAAATCTTGCCCCATACATAGCTGTCCATTTCACACACGTATCCACTGGACACATGCAATCTGGTCTAATTGGTATTGCAATGTATTATTGTTGTCCTCACCTCCTCCCAGGGGTTTGAGTGTCCAAATCTACCTCCAAATTCACTCTATATGCGCAGCTGTTGCTGTAGAAGAAATGGGCAGCTATGGATCTTCCCTACACCCTTCCTGCACATCCCTGGCTATTTTCCATACTGTCTTTCCCTCTTTGTGCCCCTTTTTCCACCACTTTCCTAGCAAGCCCTTTTTCTTTTCTTTTAAAGAAATTGCAGCTTGAATGGGGGTGCAGCCGTAAGTGGGTTTAAGCCTGTTTGTGTGGGAGTAAGCAATGCCTACACAGGTTAAGCAATTTAGAAGCTGAGTATAAGAAACTGTAACCAGAAGTTAGCAGTGCTTACCTCTGCACAAACCCATGCAAACCTGCTTACAACTGCTTTAAAGTGCCTTAATCACTCTGCATCCAACGGCCCTTGTTCTGCCCAGCAAAAAAATAAACAGCCTCTGTAAGGCTTGAACCTAGGAACCTGCACAACATAGACAAAGTGATTTACCACTAAACCATGTCAGAAGTTCATAACTCTGATGTATCCACAAACGTATCATCCAGCCCAGTCATTCAGCAGTACAGAGAATGTATTCCAACATTTAGATGTATGTGTGTGTGTAAATATATTAATATCTAAACAGATACAACATATCCATATATGTCGATATATATATGTGTGCATATATATATATATATGTATATATATATATAAATATATATGAACATATATACATGCAAATGCCTACATCTATAGATATATATGTCTACATCTATATGTCTAAATATACACAGTAAGTTAATATATGTAAGCAGATATATATATATCTATGTAGGTATATACGGACATAGTTATATATATGTAAGCATATATATATCTATATAGGTATATATGGACATACATCTGTAGATAACAGTGGGAAAATAACTAAAACATATATATCCACATGCACTGTTAATGGGGTTGAGAGGCCCCAAACAATGTACGTCTTGTATGAATAGTTATAACCCCCCCACACAGCTAAACACATCCGCCCTGCAATACACTACCAAGTGTTGCAGATCCCATAACCAGGACCTGACACGTCATGGGCACAAGATGTTAACAGTACTACATCCCACTTGTATGATGTCAGGCTGGTATTGGTAATATATCATGCAGTACAGTCTGGCTCCCATAGGAAATGTACAGTGTGGAATCTATCAACAGCCCCAGGATACATACACAGATATACATATATATATATATATATATATATATATATATATATATGCATATATATATATATATATATATATATATATATATATATATATATATATATATATTTAGATATATATATGACTACACATACACACGCAGAGATATGTACAGTAAGATACATATGTAGAAGGTGCACACAATATGGAACAGCCACTATGCCTACAGTTAACACCTTAACAACTGGACACTGTTTGAGCCACCCATACAAATGACAATCATTGCCTGCAACATATACCCATAGAGAGGTCATAGGATATAACACCACACACAGGTTTGCATAAATGGAAAACCTTTATTTGTGTACTATTACAGTTTTATATGCCATTTCATATAGTTGTTCAGACACTGACATCCATATAAACAGAGTAATGCAACTGTGAAACAGTTATTCTAATACAGTAGTCTGGAAAGGTTCACAACTGCTGCTGTCCAGGCCAAGGTCTTCAAATAGTACAATAGTAAAGACAGACTGGGCCACAGGATACCAAACAATCAACAGTAAGTAATGCAGATGTATAGTTCAGCAGCCTCAATCTACACTCTGTACACATTCAATAGGTGGTAGACTTCAATTGATAAAATGGGATGCAACTGTTGCATAACAAGGCATAACTGATGCCATCACAAGCACACTGACAGAACAGTCTGTATAGCAGGAGGCAGTAGGCCTGCATTAACCCAATGTATGTACCTAATGTAAATATAGGTGAATTGTATGGTACTGTACATCCAGATACCTTAAGGCAGCTCACCCCTGATACCCCCACATGTTGTAACAGCCTAGGTTATTTATGGTGCACCCCCCACAGACTCAATAATACAGGGCCATATACCAGTGGTACATACACTGGCCTCTGGAGTGCATAAGGGCACACATGTATTGTGTAGGTGAAGCCCACACATATATGGCCCCAGCCCCACTGTATGTGTGGGGGATACAACAGCAGTGTACTAATGGCAGCAATGGCAGTGTGATATACTCACAGCCCACTACAGAACAACCCCCAACAGCATGACAAATGTGCAAAGCTTGGTATGTAGGTGGAGGACAGTGGCTGGAACACAGGCCCATATGTGGAAAACTGTTGCCATACACTAAGCAAGTCGCTGATGTTACAGGATAGTCTGCAACATACCCTTAGTCAGGGATGTGATATTAGAAACATAAATGGATGTAGCCATGCACTGATAGCACTCAGCACACACACTGCCAGTGAAATATCTGACACAGGACCTTTGTGGTGGACAGACAAAACAAGATAGGCAAACCTCTGGCCAACAAGAGAATAGGTTCACAGTTAAGAGCTATGCAGACAGACTGCATTCCAAGGTAAACTAGTATGTACACACAAACCCTGTAACACCAGTACTATACAAAGCATAACACAACTCTACTCACACTCTGTATGTAGTTCTGGAACCTCCTACAAATATGTAGCTGGACTGAGTGTGCCGGTTCTCCTGTAAGAGGCATTGCTACCTGCTGTCTGTAACAATGATGCTCGCACACAGGAAAGATGTCCATCACACAGGAAAGGTAAAGGGACCACGCCCACATGATGTAGGGATTTATAGTAGGTGGTTGCCATGACAGTGGTAATTGGAAGTACTACACAGCAAGCTGCATGCAGTTAGCAAGTGGAGGACACTGATTGGTACAGAGGCCATCACCTGACCATGTGCATCACCTACTAAAGCCATGCTGCAGTCTATTCAAAGCAGCTCATAAGAGAGAGATCTGGTCCATAATAATAGGATAGATGTGGAATGTTCTCTTTGTGCCATCAGGTGTTGTTGTGATGATGTTCAACTGAACAACTGCTATGGACAATAGTGTCTGTCCCTGTGGGTAGTGGGCCATAGCCTCATCTGTGCAGGTCAGCACTGACTGACAAGATGTAAGCCATCATAGTGTGTGTTGTGTAATGGGAAGTATGCATATTAAGTGGCCAATACATTGGTGGTGGAAGTAATGACATTATGATGGACACATGGGACCCATGGGCCACCACTGGCAGGATACTCATGTTAATCTGTAATGTAGCATGCCAGAATGCCATAGGTATGTAATAGGGTTACCTGCAATCCGGTCCTACATATACCTCCCTAATTTCAGGTCGTGTCCATATGTGGCATCTGCCTGTGTTGTAGCAAGGCAGAACAGTGGAGCTGTGCAGGAAGGTGTTGTGAGATGCTGATGTCTGAATGTACCCCACATATAGGTATGCATATGTGTACATATGTCACATGTATAATATATAAAGATATATATGTATAGCAGCATGTATGTACACCAATATACAGATATCCATGTGTAGACATATATATGTGCACATATATACATCACATATATCTACACATATATAGATATATGCCTATATGCACTTGTCTACATATATACAAACGCACACACAAACATATATGTATGTAAAGACATGTCCCCTATATTACTACCACAGTGATGTGTGCTATGTGTGAGGCACCAGCAAACTTAGCAATACACAAAGATATCTACAGCTGGCAGTGTGGGCGACATGGATGGGTATGTCACATGTTAGTCCCTTGTTGGGACCACATTGCCCCCGTCTGTGAAATATGCAATGGGAATATGTGAAAGTATTGCAGGTACACTTGTGGAGGTGGTCAGGATTGGTAGATATAAGAGGACAGTCTGCAGCGGTGGTATGTGACACATGTGGTGAGTAAACACCCTGGATGGTGTGTGTGGTCTGTGATGTGAATGCCCCATGGGCCCCAATATTGGCACAATGGGAAAAAGCCTCCCACCCACTGCTACTCACAACAGCAGTCCACGTCCTGCAGGTGCCTGGTCTGGAGGCTGAGCAGGAGGAGCATGTTGGCCCTGAGAATCTGTACTGGGTGTCTCAGACTGATGTAGTACATCCCACATGTGTCTGTGGAGCCCGGTATGGAACAGATCCTAGACCTGACCTCAGGGGAATATGAACATGTCAGTGTGTGCCCCAAGGGGGGGGGCAACATCCCCTGGGTGTTCCATCTGATGGTATTGCTGGACCAGTACATGAGGAGGCCCCAGGTTGGGACACACATGTGATGTGGCCAGGTATCATGGGCATGGGTTTGGAGAGGTGGTTCTGCTGGCCAATAGAACATAGACATGTTATTGTGTCACTGTTATAGAACATATGTTGGTAGTAATAATCTACACAATCCCAGTACATGTCCAACAGCATGCATAGATATCTCCAATAACACAGAATGTCAGATGTGCAACAATCCCAGAGCAGCCATAACACTGGCATATATGGAACCATAGTGGCCCTGGCCGTGGCATGCAGGTGAATAGTTTGTAACAGGCCAGCAATGATAGTGTCCACACAGGGGACATGGCTACAATCAAATATCAGAAAGTGTGGTACAATACAATATCTGCCCCACTGGTAGGTAAGCTGTAGCCATACCTAATGAGTTGTGTGTACAGTTTGTTGAAGCTGATATGGTATTGGGTGGTAACAGAGATGTGTATTATGAACGGCGGTAACCTTGCTGTATAAGTTGCTCAGACCCGTTTCCATCTTTATGTTTTTCAGCCAAGATGGCATATGCACGGTTGCCCACCTATTCCCAAGCGGAGAATGATGTGTTGATATCACACTTGATCCAGCACTATCCAGTGTTGTTTGGCAGGGCCGCACATGAGCAGCAGGAGTGGACCACCCTGTGGAATGACCTAGTCCACAGGGTCAATGATGTCAGACTGCACAACCTCAGTTATGAGCAGGTCTGGCATCATTGTAATGACCTGCTTTGCAATGCCCGTTGGCATGCTGCTGCAGTCCGGGGGGATCACCTCACCATAGTGGGGTGCCATGCTATCCACCCCCCCCCCAGACATGTGTGGAGGAACTCCTGGCCAGCCTCGTGGCACCTGCCCATCCAGACAGCCATCAACTGCTGGACTTTTTCATGGAGGTGGGTGTCACCCACACACCAGCCAAGGAGTGTGCAGGTAAGGACACAGGGCACATCAGTGGACCACTGTTGTGCATACCTCTGCATTGGTACAGGTAGATCATGCATATCTGACATGTCATAGATATATTGTGTTGCTGCATTGTAGTGATAAACAGATATCCAGATGTGGAAGTATCGTGGGAATGTACCGTTGATGTATTGTAATACTGCACCCACCCTGTAGCACTGCCACAGGTGTGGTCACTGACATTGCATCTCTCACCCTCTTATGTAGGTCCCTCCAGGATACCACCAAGGCAGCAGCCTGTAGCTGGTAAGTATATTTTATGTAGATGCTTGTCAACACACTGGCATGTAATGGTGATGGTATATTCCATGCAGACATCTAACACACCTACCCTGAATGCATGCTGTACATGTGCATGTATTGTTGCTGTGAAATGCACGGTCTCACAGTGGTGACCATGATAGGGCATTGGAAGGGTATGTCAGACATCTGTATAATAACTAATGTCCTGTCATTGTGAAATGTGTCAACAGGGAGTAACATACTGGTGGTAGACATGGCCTACAGTAGGGACATGTTCGGAACAACACCCATATACAGTGCAACACCAGCGCATATACCTGTAGGACAATGGCAACTGCTGCAGAGATACACTATGGCATAAGGCATTACAGTATTCCACAATATCAGCTGGGTCTAGGCTGCAACATGTGGTGTTCAGTGTACAGGACACTGCAAAGTGACACACATGTGTAGAGCTTAATTGTCAAGCATCTGCATAAAGGCTGAAGGAGGTGGGGGTTCAACATGACACACCAGTGCACTGCAGCAGGGATCCTAAGGATGCTAGGAATGGTGCTATCTGCACATAATCAGGTTCAGGACCTGTGGCAGCCGTAACCCTACCCACACAGCAATAGTGATGGCAGCATGTGAACATCATGGGATGTGCACATGAGTAGACCTTGCAATCATGCAGAATAGAGGGACATGTGTAGGGCAGACTGAACATACAATGGCAAATGCAGTTGGCCCATGCTGGTATACCCCTGCCAGGAGCAGTGACTGCTGTAGTACACACAAAAAGAGGTGTGATAAACCGTCATGATAAGGGTGTGCACACATATGCCCACACGGTGTGTATGCATTGTGTTCAGCAGCTGCACACCTAACACAATCTGTAGACACTGCCTGTGAAAGTACATGACATATGTCACATATCAGCTTCGTGTACTGCTAAGATATGTGGTGTTGTGGTCCCATGGCAGATCAAGGATGTGTGTGTCAAATCAATAAAGGTGTGTACATCCCCCCATAGCCATGGTATGCTCTGATGGTTGTCATTGTAAGAGTATTGGAGTGGTCATACATGTTCTGTTGATGTTGACAGCTGTAAATCAGGCATCAGGCATTCACCAATGACTATTGTCCACATATCATCCCAGGTATGTGTTGCTGAAAAACATAGGGGCTGTGAAAAGTAAAGATGACATAACAGACACAGTACTACACATTCTGCAATGTGTTGTACACCTGTGAGTTGTGGTGCACAGTACATGGCAGGGTGCAGAACAGGTATACAGCAATACTGTGTATATGGGTGCAGTGGTATCCAAGGGAAGGGGCATCACCTAGTGACACTGCACATAAAATCACACACATATATACTGTTGCTAGCATGGACTGACTATATCTGAGCTGCAAGCTGTTCTGTACCATATGTTTTGCATGTTGGCAGATGGGTAATAGGATGACTGTATGTACTATCATTGTGCAACCTCACCTGTATGTCAGCGTGTGTGTGTGTGTGTGTGTGTGTGTGTGTGTGTGTGTGTGTGTGTGTGTGTGTGTGTGTGTTTGTGTGCATCCTGGTGGTTAGTTAGTTTGCCTGCAGGGTCACTCTGGTGAAGTGGAGGGAGGTAGAAGCATGTAGGATGCGTGTTTGCATGTGTGTGTTTGCGTGGGTGGCCATGTATGCATATGTGTGACTGTGGGGTGTTCATATGGCTGTACCTCCCTTTGGGACAATGCAGTACATGGACATGGACTGCCACATTACACACCAGGAATACTTGCCATGTGTAATCACAGGACAGCAAATAGTATAATATGGTCTGTAGCATGGAACAGGCATCCAGAGGGAAGGTAGACACCAGGTACACCCTTGATACCGCAGTCAGCAGAGAGGTCACCTACATCCTACATATGCAGCTCTACAGATGCATTGGGGAAGTACTAGTCAACACCAGGGAGTGTATTCAAATATTACAGTTGTCACATGATAGGCTGAAGGAGCAGGATATCTGGCATGTACTGAGCATTACATACACATGACACACCAGTGCGAGATATTATGGATATAACATACTAGCCCACACATATAGGAGCCATGCACATCATGTCTGGACATACAGAGGGTGCATACTGAATGACAGCAGGAGGCCATGTAAAACACTACACACAGGTCAGGCAGGTAAAAAAGTAACAGACCTTGTGTTGTGGCTGCTTGTGTGGGCATTTAGAGGACTGAGATGTTAATGAGTGATATCAATGTATGTATGTTAACAAGTGTGATGCAGGATGGGGTAACACATGGACATATATGTGGGATTGTCTGTAAAACCATGGACAGTTAGGTATTACAGAGATGTGTGCCTGTGTGTGTGTGTGTGTGTGTGTGTGTGTGTGTGTGTGTGTGTGTGTGTGTGTGTGTGTGTGTGTATTTATATACTGTTAGGCAATGCTGTACAGGTATTAAAGTGTGTTTATTGTTTTCCCCCACAGGTGGCGAGGTGGGTCAGGGTCCCTTCTGCATGCAATCTGATGTCGGTGTCCATACAGACACCGAAGATGATGATATTAATGTTGAGGCACAGGTGGGGTTGTCAGGGGCTGACACTGCACCAACATTTGACATCTCCCTTTTAGCTATCCCACCCTTGCACACACCCCATCACCAGTGGCCATAGCAGAGGGACAGCTGGAATTCAGTGGCAGTGCACAGGAAAGTGTGGTAACCATGCCCACTGTGTCTGGCCGCAGCAGGCATAGCCAGATGTCCGGCAGGCCACCACATAGGCAGATGTCCCAGGATGCTCATGGTAGGGCCACTGGACATCATGCCCCTGGCAGAGGTGACATAGCTGGTACCAGCAAAAGCATTTTTTCAGGCTGTCATGTTTGTGCAGGCAAGTATAGAACATTACCACAGACAGGGCCTGAGGCTGCAGAGGGCTGTTCTCGCATCTTCAAATGACAATGCCCATGAACTGGCTGGCACCATCCGTGGATTAACTGACTTCATGGATAGATGGTCTGGTGAGATGATGGCCCTCACTGGCCATGGTCTGTCCATGCTTGAACGTGTGGTGGGAGTGTGGCAATGGCCACATGGATGTAGGCCAGCAACACCAAAAGCTGGTAGTCAACATGGATGTGCTAGGACACCAAGGGGCTCCCATAGTGGCAGTAGCAGCCCTGGCAGTGCAGGGGGTGTGCTGTCCACACCACACCACAGCAGGCCACGTGCATGTGGTCCTGGCCAGTCCCAGGAGGGACCTGGTACCAGTGGACAAATTCAGGTGAGAGTAGCACATTGAGGCCTGCACCTGGACATGCCCGTGGAACCCCTGGCAGGCACAGTCCATGTGTCCATAGCAGGCAGCAGTGAACTGCACACCCTGCCAGTTATGGTCTGCAGTGGTCCATAGACACCTTTGTAGGGCATCCATATGGCAGGACTCTGTGCATACATACCCACACACTATGCAAACACACATAGGGCAACCCCATACCTACACACACCACATCACCTTGCCCAGCTCCCAATAGTTCCACCCTCACTCACACATGGTGTCAAATGTATTGCCAACCCTCGGCCTCTGGAAAACTAACATCACACCCTGTGAATATGATGATACCTGTGCCACATCCCTGTAATCCATACCATCAATGCAGGGACAGGCTGATATGGTTCCGATGCACACGGTGACTGTACAACAGTGTACCACAGTACTGCAGTATAACATGTTTTAGGGAGTAGAGTGTAAGGCATATTTGGCAGGTAGAATAGCCATCCAGCAATGATGCCTTACAGCTCTTAATAACTCTGGTTGGTTGTGGTCTCTATAATGTTATCCATTTGTGTTGTAGGTGTAGATGTGTCAGCACTAGGATGCCCTGTGCATATGATGATACCTGTGCAACTTCCCTGTCATCCATACCATCAATACAGGGACAGGCTGATATGGCTCTGATGCACACAGTGATTGTACAACAGTGAATCACAGTACTGCAGTGTAACATGTTGTAGGAAGTAGAGTGTAAAGCATATTTGGCAGGTAGTGTAGCCATCCAGCAATGATGCCTTACAGCTTTTAATAACTCTGGTTGGTTGTGGTCTCTATAATGTTATCCATTTGTGTTGTAGGTGTAGATGTGTCAGCACTAGGATGCCCTGTGCATATGATGATACCTGTGCAACATCCCTGTCATCCATACCATCAATACAGGGACAGGCTGATATGGTTCTGATGAACACAGTGACTGTACCACAGTGTACCACAGTACTGCAGTGTACCATGTTGTAGGGAGTAGAGTGTAAGGCATATTTGGCGGGTAGTGTAGCCATCCAACAATGATGCATTATAGCTGTTAGTAACACTGGTTGATTGCAGTCCCTATAAGGTTATCCATTTGTGTTGTAGATGTACTTGTGTCAGCACGAGGATGGTTTGCAGTCATATCTGCAGTCATATTCCACAATGGGGTACACTGGGGTGACACCATGACTGTGACATATCTGGGGTACAGTCTAGCACATTTCACAGGTTACTAAACTGGTAATTGCCTGTGCCACATGGACAGGTGGCCCACTGAGGTGTGTATACCCTGCAACCTGATGTAGACCCATCCACATACACTCACACTGTTACTTGGCAACACTGGGACTAGACCCCTGCCTAGCTATGTTGTGATACTGAATTCTGTGGCTTACACTGCATACACTGCACAACGTTTAGGGTGAGGTATGTCCCAGGTTAGATGGTACATGCAGAACATCCCCCAACATGTACAGTATGCTAATGGGGGATGTAATGGGTGTATTTGGACAATACGTAGGGTGACATACTGTCATATACACATTTACAGACACATAACAGCCAGACACAAATCAGAGATACCAGGGCCTATTGCTGCTAACTAACTTAAATGTGTCTCCAGTGTGTTACAAGTAGGCTGCACACATCACATGCATAACTGTCTTGGATTGTGGTAACAGTTACCTGTATGATTGATGGTGACAGTGGTAACCATAACGTGGTACATGGGATATATACCGGGTGTACCTTGGTGTAATAGTGTACACAGCACCCACATCCCCCCTGGATATTGTACTCCCTGGAACCCATGATTACACTCTGCCATACCCACCATCACACATTGGCCATGACTGCGATACAACCCATAGTATACCCCAACATTGGTACTACAGGGATATGCATCTCGTGCACATGCCACACATGTAGTAGGGTGTTGCATTGTCATGCCTCACCTATGGGCAGCAACAACACTATCTGTACTACTGTGTGGCAATGGGTATTGTAAGAGGAGTATGTGGCCTTGGAATGCTGTACCCTACAAATATACAGACATGCACAACCACACACACATATGCCGGAACACAATGGGTATCCCATGCCTATCACCCCATTTGTAAAACACTGTTGTACTGGTACTGTAAGGCTCATGTAGCCAGTATGGGGGGAGCTTAACAGGGTACATGTAATGTCCCATACAGCAGAAGCCACAACTGTCTATGGCAATGGGTGTTGCGTTGGTTGTGAAGGCCCTCATGGAATTCCTATCTGCAGGTGTGCTAACACACAGACACTACTATACTCAGTCATGCACACAGACACATATCAGTACAGGGGTGCATCCCTTCAGGTGGTCATAGCTGTGTACCTAGCTATTGTCCAAGGGGAGATGGGTTGTGTAGGGGTTGTGTGTACAGTATTATCCTGCCACCTGCCAGGTGGCAGCGGGCAATCAACCAACAGACACTACTGTCATGATCCTCAGGGTGAGAATGACATGCATCAGCCAATCCTCCAGGTGCCTCCTGCAAATGGTCACTGAGGTGGTCAAGGTGACATGTATGCAACATGCATTACAACACATGGTTAGTGTCTGTGATGGAGACCTGTACCCAAGCATGTTTAGTTGACTGTGTTAGTGTAGTGGAGGTACCTGTGGCATGTGTTGCATACAGGGTGACATCTCCTATATGTGCCACTTCTTACACAGTTGGACAGACATGTCAGTGTCAATCAAGTTTAGGTTGCCTGTACATATCCCAGCTGGATACCTGCCATCTGCACATCTGTACAGGGACTGACAGTCATCAGCTTGGCAAGTATCTATGCAGTAGCATATGTGCGTTGACAGACATCTGACAACAATACGTATGCCATAACTACATGTTGAATGCCCTCACTAACATGTGCTGTACAGACGGTAGTCTAAAGTTACATTCCACATGATGGATCATTACCCAGTATCTATAATACCTGAATGCACTTTAACGAAAGTGCTTTCATCAAAAAAGCTCTTTCGTTAAAGTCCATTCAAAAAAAAAAAACAATAAATGTTCTTTTATGCAGGGAGGCAAGCCCCCCTGCATCCCACACCCCCCCCCTACGTTTATATTCTCACTCCAAGGTCTCACTACAGTAGGGAAAAGGGAATCCTCCCTTAACCACACCGTAGTGCGACTGGCACAACCAGCTTACATATCTGGAAGTGCTGCTTCGGTGAACAGCACTTTCGGTTATGTATGTTCAGTGATTTCTGCTTCGGCAGAAAGTGCCGTCTGGATCTGTATGGATCCTATGTGTATATATCTATATAGATATCTGGATAATTATATATGCATATATTTTCATCATATGTCCTGAACATGGAGTGTGGCCCTACCTCAGCCCCTATAGTCCCAACTTCATAATGCAAGGGGATGTACAGTATGTATAGCAGGTATATTAGTAGAATATTGCTGCTGTAATAGGGATTGTTTTCACAGACATGGTGTGTGTGGGAGGTCACATCTGATTTTCACAAGTGTGCCATTGGCTACTGACAGACATCCTAAGGACATCATAGTACAGTACCGCTGCTAGTACGTAATGTTCCTGTGGACAACAGCAGAGGTATTGGCCAATATATGTGGACAATCTGGCACACTCTAGACAGTCCAGAGGTATAAACAGTAACCCTTAGTGCTAAACATGTGGAGCAAGCCTGACAATCTGGATGTTAACAGCTATGTAGATGGGTACAACACGTAACGACTGGTATACATTTGCCCCCATAGGTTATACATTCACACACCCCTGTGTGTCCTGACACATAATAACCACTGGTACAGAGGTGCCATGGCCACATACTACCCACTAGATATTGACATGCATCTGTATAGCATCCCACTGCTCTGTCTGACATACATGACTGTTAAGGGAGGTGCAGCAGCAGTACATCTGGTAAGTATCTGGACATGACATCTGACTGGGTAAGTACACTAAGCTGCTAGGCATGTAACAAAGCATTGTGCAGGCTACAGTCAGACTGGCTCAACACTGGCCTTCATTTCCTATGGGAAATGCATATGTACCTGCATATAAGGCAGGCTCTACATGCATGTCACAGCACAGGGTAAGATACACCTGTGTGAAAATGCATAACCACAACCAATGTGAACACAGCCACAGGCACATATGGTAAGCTAGCATAATATTACAGTATATGGACTATCTGTTCAACACCATCCTCATATGTGCCACTCACACACTAACCCTACATATACTGGGCTGCTACACAGTGTGGTTCAATGCCTGTCTGTGGTATGGAACATGTGTGTGCGTATGGCCCTACAAGCATGTAAGGTGATATGGTAACATACAGTGGAGCAGCCTGTAACATCTGATAGGACAGGACCAAGAACAATGACATCTACCACAGTCTGTACACGGGCCAAAGTACATATTGACAATGCACACACTGTCGACATTCACCATAAGTACACAGACCTCAGTACTGTACACACAACCACAGAATATCCATGTTATGTCATCAAATATAACCCCTACTGTACATAACATGTGTAGCAGTCTGATATTTCACTGGCTTGTTATCAGATATGATGTCACTAATTATGGTGTACAGCACATATGCACCTTTTAATGCATGACATATGTACAAACTTTGACAGAGTTGTGGCTGGAAGAACATACACAGGGCCAATATTGACATGTTGCTGTGATAACCTCATACATTTACTGTTGTAACAGGGTTTGTTGCAACATATGTCCTATGACAGATATGAAGTCAGTAACTGTCACGGCTTTCACCATCTACAGACTGCAATCCTCACACTACCTTCTGCAGTTCACAGATAGATGCTCTGTGGGTAACACATGAAACCAAAGGCACCACACACTGCCCAGTCTTTAGATGACCCTACAGATGGGGATTTGTCATAAACATAGAACTGACATGGCAGGTATTAAAACATGTAGGACAGCCATATCCACACACACCCTGTTAAACCAACATTACTCCAAATGCAGTATAGCAGCACTTACAGTTTGTAGTCAGG
Source organism: Protopterus annectens (assembly GCF_019279795.1). Lineage (NCBI taxonomy): Eukaryota > Metazoa > Chordata > Ceratodontiformes > Protopteridae > Protopterus > Protopterus annectens. The sequence continues at coordinate 236,742,309 of NC_056730.1, read as the reverse complement.
TCAGGCACATCCCCCTCCTGTGTGTTGCCATGTTTCCTCAGTGTATGTTGTTAGAGGTAAATCCCCAATCCATCTGAGATGCTGTTTGACAAACAACAGATTGGGTTCCTGCTCACAGTGAATGAAAAGGCCCAACACCAACATGATTTTCCTAGATATTGGAGCGTGTTTCCATACAATTGGCTATGGGAATGTTACCAAAGCTATTCCACATGCAATCAGCTAGAGGAGGGCTGCAACGCATGCAAAGGCCATCAGCTGATCATCAGCATCACTTACAATACACATGCTGCTGCCTAAGCTAAGCAGGTGTAGGTCTCCACATCCATCAGAGAGGCAGAGAGAGAGGCAGACAGAGACAAAGACAAGTCAGGAAGGGGTGGGAGAGTAAAACTTAAGCAAGTTTTTGTCACACAACCTACCAGCACAGGGTATCAAACCCCTGATGACTATGTAGTGCTATCACATTTCTATGCAATTACTGGATGCACAACATAGATTACATGTTGAGGAGCCCTCAGAATGTATATCTGATGGTGAGTGACATCTGCAACAGGAATATGGTAGCTATAAGGTAGGTGTAGTACACATGCCTGTCTACATGAACAGGTGCCAGCATCAACACAGCCACACTCTCACAGGGACGGACACACATTGACACACTTGGCAGGGCCAGGAATACAACTCATCACTAGTGAAATTGCCACAACACATTACTGTGCAGGTCTCACATGCACCGCAGGGGTCATACAGAGGTTATATAGGCAAAGGGTATGGGGAGGTGTCTGACATCAGACAGCATGTTTCAGTATGCCAATGGGGGTTGTAGTGAGTGTGAATGTGATCATACACATCATACAACACACACACACACACACACACACACACATACACACACACACACACACACACACACACACACACACATACACACACATGCCAGTACTGACATGCATAGATGCATTGCTTCATGGGTGTGTAGTGTTGGACTGTGCCAGATGGCTATACAAGGCTAGGTGATGGATATACCTTGGCATCAGGATACATGACAATGGTCTGCATTGTGGCTCAGGGGTGTAGTTTCTGGATTTGCCCACACAGGTGGGTATTGTATTCACCATCCAGTCATGTGGGTGACTATTTTATGTGGCCAATGATGTGCATTGCTTGCCATGTATGTGTTCCTTAGTCCATGACATGGATGGTGTCTGGGATGTGCACACCACCCACATGCATGTACAGTGACATGTGGAACTGTACCTGGGATGTTTGGCCCATGTTGTGTACACAGATTATCATCAGATGTGCCAGTCCTGGCCTCATGTGGTGGGAACTGGTAATGGACAGTAGGTTTACCCTGCACCTACATTGATAGCATGCTATGGCATTCGCTGGTGTCAGTGCATCTGTCCATCCAGGGCATGTTTTTAGGCATGGTATGTCCTTTGTTGGTCACATTTGATGGCACCACAGGTGTTGCAGGTGTCCGTTGGGGAACATGAGAAAGGTGCACTGTCTGCATGTACGTGCCTATTGGACAGATGGACAGGGTGCCATGCCCTCTGTAGCACACTGCAATCACTCCATAGTTGCTATCAGTGGGCAATATGCAGTGTACTACCAACATAGTGGCTGTTGCCTAGGCAAGTGTGTGTGTGTATGAAACATGGGTTGAGAATGTTCTCTGAGTAATACTAAGGTTGCTAACTTTGTTTGCCTGGCCTTGATGTCACATGTATGGCTATGGATGTGCACCCCAGCCTCTTGGCTATTTCACATCTGTTATCCATGTACAGTGGACATTGTGATATATCCTAGGGCCACCATATAAGAAATTTGCAAAACCCGCTCCACATTGGGCCCTCCACACAGGATACAAGTTACACACACACACACACACACACACACACACACACACACACACACACACACACACACACACACACACACCTGTCATGTTTGGGATTAGAACTCCTACCTAACTAGTTTATTACACTACACAGTTATAGTACACGCCATGGAGATTACTGGAGTACTCCTTCCTCAAAGGTGTATTTCACATTGGATGACATCAGCAGGATTGCCAAAGTAGGGCATTCAAATTACAGTGAGTGTGGCTAGGCTAAAATGCATTGCTCCCTATACAGACATTGAAACACACACAAAACATCCACAACCCACATGTGTGGGAACAGAACCCCTACCAGAGTTCTATATCAAATTACAGCATGAAGCTGTTATAGGATGTGCCACAGGAATTACTGGAGCACTCCTTTCCCAAAGGTGTATTTCACAATGAATGACATCAGCAGGATTGCCAAAGTAGGGCATTTCAATTCTAGTTAATGTGGCTAGGCTAAAATGCATTGCTCCCTACACAGACACTGAAACACACACAAAACATCCACAACTGCCATGTGTAGGAATAGAACTCCTACCAGAGTTCTATATCACACTACAGTATGAAGCTGTTATAGGATGCACCACAGGAATTACTGGAGTACTCCTTCTCCAAAGGTGTATTTCACAGTGAATGACATCATCAGGATTGCCAGTGTAGGGCATTTGAATCATAGTGTGTGTAACTAGCATAGAGTGCATTGCTCCCTACACAGACACACACACACACACACACACACACACACACACACACACACACACACACACACACACACACACACACACACACACACACACAGAGTTCCCATGTTTGGATTTAGAACTTCCACCTAACTAATTTATCACACTACAGCAGTACACAGTTATAGGACATGCCATGGAGATTACTGGGCAACAACTTTTCGAAAGGTGTATTTCACAGTGTATGACATCAGCAGCCTTGCCAAAGTGGGGCATTTGAATTGTAGTGAGTGTGACTAGCCTAAAAAGCATTGCTTTCTACACAGACAGAGAGACACACACACACACACACAGTTGCCATGTCTGGGATTAAAACTCCTACCTAACTAATTTATCACACTACAGCAGTAGGCAGTTATAGGGCATGCCACAGAGATTATTGGGCTACAGCTTTCTGAAAGGTGTATTTCACAGTGTATGCCCATCAGCAGCCTTGGCAAAGTAGAGCATTTGAATTGTAATCAGTGTGACTAGCCTGAAAACCATTGCTCTCTCCACAGAGAGAGACATACACACAGTTGCCATGTCTGGGATTAGAACTCCTACCTAACTAGTTTATCACACTACAGCAGTACACAGTTCTAGGAAGATTACTGCCCCACAACTTTCACAAGGGTGTATTTCAAAGTGGATGACCTCAGCAGGCCTGTCATAGTAGGGCTATGGGAAGGACAGTGTGTGTGCATGGTCCATAACCCATTCATCTAGAGGTTGACACACCACATGCGGGCACATAAAGGGTTATATTCCACAGGTGCATGTATACAGCTGCTAGATGACTACTTCCTTGTACAGTCATGTTGCACAACTAGCACTTGCACCACATAGTCAGTAATGCTGAAAAATAACTGTGGCTAAGGTCTACAGTGAGTGACATCCAAACCTCAAGTGGTTGTAGCCATTTGGCTGGGTGGGACAGGCCTCATAATGGATGGCCCCATGTGACAGTCACTCTCTTCCACACATTTATATACATCTACTTTTGGCTTATTATAGTGTGTTGTCCTTGGATATATGCCTGTATTCCTATTCAGTGTGTGTGCAAAGCATGAGTGCTGCATACTGAGGAGTGTCTTCACTAACATCTGCAACTGTCAGATATGTCTGGTCCACTGTTGTTTGCAGATATGGCCTTCATTTGTTTAAGTGTGTGAGCATGCCCATTATGCCCTTCTGTATTGAATGTGTGGATCGATTCCAAGTAGTTTGTACTGCAGTGCAGACCTTTGTGTTGTACATCTACAGGTAGCATACTGTTTCTGCAGGGTATCCGTCGATCATTTGGCAATATGGGGACAAACTGTGCAGGGGATGGTGTGTACTGTAGTTGATTGTGTCTGTGCTGCTTCAGCTGCATGGTACTGCTATTAGCAGAGATATTAAGACATGTGTACTGTTATACACAGTGATGTTTTCTGTCCTCATGTTCTATCAGGTGGACATTCTTGCTCACAGTGATGACTTGGGGGACAAGGGTGACTGCAGCTGTGTCCGGTATTGTGGGCAGACACCTACATATTCATGGTAAGTTATGCCATTCTGGAGGGGGAGCTGCAGATACTTGGTGCTGGGTTTGTGTATCCATTTCAGCACCTTGGTGCAGTGCTGGCAGAGGATCCCATACTTGTCCACCCATCAACATGACAGCATGGCCTTACCTTGCTGTGGCAATGCCTCACATCTGTACAGATTTCCACAAGTTAGCCAGAGGCAGGGGCCATGGGTCAGGACATTTACCCTATTGTGGTGTACGGGCAGGTGTGTAGCCACCCATTTATGTGTTTGCAGCCAGGGATAGTGTGTGTGCACAGTTTGGTGTCGGACCCTGCACATTCCATGCTGCCCATGCTCCCACAGGGTCTATATCATATATTCAAAATTCCAAAATGTCGAACACAAAATGTTCGAACTTGGAATTTCGAATATTGAAAACATTGAACGCTCAGAATAGCAAATTTTTCCCAGGGAAAAAAATTTCTGCTCCGAGAAACATACACACAACACAAGCACACCAAAATAAATAAACCACACACATACAGTTAACGAAACCCAACCCCACACTTAACCACACAAACATTACTAACTATCCACTTACCTTAACCCGCACCCTAACCCTAAGGTCTGTAACTCTTGCACCACAGTGGGGGAAATAGCAAAGCCACGGAATGGCCCACCTAAATCTTGCCCTAGGTAAGATTTCGATGTACTGGAGCTTTGCTATTTTCACCATTCAATATTTTGGGTACGATGTTTTCACATTCGGTGTTCTACCTCTTCAGAATTTTGGTATAGACCCCTTCCCCAACACCCTCTGTTATTCTACCTCTTCCATACATTATGCATACATTCTCTGATATTTTCCTTAAGGGTATCACCCCATAACAGGTGTGTGTTAGTGTTGGTCCACAGTTCATGCAGTGGGACATGGTGGACATGTTACTGTGGTTTGTCCACATGGCCTTGCATATGGCTTATGTGGAGTGTGTTATGTTGTTATTTGGGTGTCCATGACATAACATGCATTGGCAGTTTGTGCGAGATACAGGCCTTTGGCAAATGCCTGTGGGAAATTAGATGTTGCTGCAGGCCAGATGTGGCAGGCCTTTGCATTCGGTCAGTCCTACAGTCCCAGACCACCATACAGTATATTCCCCTGGGGTGACAGGGTAGGTGAGATAGGTCTTCATGCCAATACCTTCTATCAGTCTTGATCAGGTGGTGTGGATGCTGGCATGGTGCTACCTACAGCTAGGGACAGACCTGCATGGGACACCTGCACTGCATGCTGCAGTCATCTGTTATTGCCATATACAGGTGGGGTCTTACTGTACCCATTCCGCACAGCAGGGATATTACCAGAGAGGTGCCTGTGGGTGGTGTTTGCGTGGCTGGGTGCATGTGTGCTATGGACACTACTTGCATCTGACACACAGATATGCACGGGGCATTCCAGTTATGCTGGCATGTGCAGGTACATCAGCTGATTCCCAATACATCAGTCCTACCTCCTTTGTGATCTGCAGGTGTTCAGGCCAACATCACCAGTATCGAAAAAATACTTCACAAACTGAATAAACATAAAAAAGCAAACGATGTAAGAACACACAAACTCTAAACACACGAGGAGGGGATAGAATTTGCTCTGGCTAGGATGTGTACATTTGCAGCACCAGATAATGAACTTAGAATTGTTGAAGAACTGTTGGGTATTATTTTATCCAACAACTACATCATGTTTAATTACATGATTTATTTACAACTAGTAGGGGCAGCAATAGGCTCACCATGTGGTGTGAGTTTCACCAACATGGTGATGGCCCATTGGGAACACACTTATTTATTCAACAACCCAAGTATAATGAACTTGCTAGAACATTATACACGTTTCTTGGACGATATTTTTATAGTGCTAAGATGTGATGAAGCTTCAGCTACTATAATCTTACAAGCAATGAACAACAGTATCAATTTCTTAAAATGTACATCAAATTTCAGTAAGGAAACTATAGCATACTTAGACATGCTGTTAAAAAAGATGTTGCACTAAATGCGTATACAGCATCTATATGTCGAAAATCAACTTACTGTAATGCATTTTTGCATTACAAAAGTGCACATCCATTAAGTACAAAAAATATCAGTTGTAAAAGGGCAGCTCGTAAAAGCAGCCAGAATGGTGACAACAAATGAAGATTTTTGCACTGAATGCCATTACTTAACTGAAATGTTCGTGCAAAGAGGTTACCCCACAGATTTTGTTAATAAAATGGTAATAGAAGTGTCACATAAACATCAGACAGGTTTTTATAAACCAATACTTTGTCTATGTGGAACTAGCACCACATATACAGAAAAGGATGTAATTATGGAGGAGAGGGTAGAAACATCTACCACCCATACAACCATATTTTCAAGGGAAGGTGGTCAATACAATAATAGTTTCACTGTAACTTTTAGTACTGACATGGTTGAAATCAAGAAAATTATCAACAAAAACTGGAACCTGTTAAAAAATGAGATTGAATTAGTTAATAAGATAGGCCACAGACCTAGTGTCACTTACAGGAAGGGTAAAAACTTGAAAAACTTAGCAGAAACCCCTATAGTGAGGGTTGCAAGGACCCCGGGGATGTTCAAATATGAAAGCTGTAACTACTGTGGATCCATTGCAACTGGACAACATTTTTCTATAGGTAACCATAAGTATTCCATCACAGGTAGGTACAACTGTAACATCAAAATGATGGTATACCTAGCTCAGTGCATTCTCTGCCCTGCTTTCTATATAGGGAAAACAGAAAGTTAAAAGAAAGAATCTATGAACACCTGTATGCTATTAGGAGGGGGAAAACAGAGAACGCACAAGCTAGGAACATAGGAAATTCACCTAACCATAAATTCAAGTTTAAGGTTATAGACCAGATTAGTGAAAATGTACATGAAGGACCAGCGTCACTACTTTTAGAACAACTTGAGTTGTTATGACAACTTCGATTAAATGCTAATCAGTTCCCAGGAATAAATGAAACATGCACTATTCTCCCATACTTAAAATTAAAAAGTATGTGGAAATAATTTACCTAAATCAAGTGATGAGTTTAATGGTTAGTCCCACACCTAAAGCATTTATTTATTTACAATGGTTATATGTTAACCATGGTTTTATTTTAACATGCTTTATATGTTTTTTTATTTTTTATTTTTAATACACCAGGTATAAATAAATTTACTGTTGATTGAACAGTGAAGGATGAAGGTTTTTTATTTAGGGGGAGAATGAATTATATTGTTCTTTAGTCAGGGCTTTTAACTCTGTATTTCTAACTATGGTAGAACTTTTTATCAAGGGATGTGTTCATTGAACATTGTTAAGAGGTTTAATTGACACATTGGTCACATGACTGGATTGTTGAAACATTTAAGAGTGTCTATGAAGTTGATTTTTTTATCTGAAAAAGTCCAGCCACTGTGCTGGATGAAAAGCACCTAATAAATAAAGTTTGTGGTGTTCTTACATCGGCTGCTTTTTTATGTTTTGACATCACTGGTATCCCCACTACAGGTCCAGTTACTGTGATGCATACCAATATGTACATATCCAAGGGTGTCTCCATTTCACAGTGACACAATATATACTGTATGTCTGGGGTAATTTCCCCTGTGTACTGCTTGTATATATAGCCCAACAGCCATGCCATGTCAGCCATGTCAGTCTTTTAGATGATGGCACATATTACCACCATAAATTTACAATGGCTTACTGCTAGCAAGTGTTAATACTGATGAGTATTGTCTTTGGTACTGTGGTTGTGTTGACTTGTCCCTGTCATCAGTAGTAGCGGGCAATGGCCACCAGGTCTTACCTCAACATGCATACATACTGACCACTCATACACATTATGGGGGGGGCACACCTGACTGTTACCACATGACTATGCTGGATTGGGGGTAGGTGCACACCTGAATGTTTCTACATGTCTACATGGGAGTGGGGGGGGCACACCTGACTTTTGCTACATTTCTACACAGGACTGGGGGGATACACCTGACTGTTTCTACATTTCTACACATGATTGGGGGGTGCACACCTTACTGTTTCAACATGTCTACATAGGCTGGAGGGGCACACATGGCACTTACACACATTTGCTATGACTGTACTGGTATGTCAGGTACTCCATTTCATTCTGAATTCTAACCTATCATACTGAAAAGAGGCATATCAGTGTACTACAGGTATTAGCTTTGGTTGCCCTACATATTAGTGTCTGACTTCCTATCCTTCAGAACTAACATCCCATTGCCTGACCTGCTGTAGTCTGTCTGTGTAGGCCTGGGGGGGAGGTTACCCATAGGCATCATTCAGAGGCCATAGCACAGGCTCTGTTTGGGTTTGTCTACACCTGTCCTGCTGGCTGAGACTGCTGTTGGGTATGTGAACCTCCCTGACTAGCATGTGTGAGTCATATGGACACACATGTCGCCCAACACATCTCTTGCAGTGGGTTTTGTCACTCTGTGCAGTACTGGCTATTATGGTGACTCCAGTATGTGTTACAGATGTCATGATGCCACTATGGGTGTCTACTATCTGCTGCCATAACATTCAGCCACCCAATTCCCTTGCATGCTCACATCCATACCATAGATACAGGTAACGACACGTTCTACTCCATTTGACAATTGGTATGTTGATTGACTTACCTTGTGGGTGTGGTAGGATTGAGGATGGTGCTGGAGGGCTGCCTATGTCAGATGCACATAGTACACTCCCTATACATGGTTGAACACAGGTAGTGTCATGTTTGGCATCCCTTTTACTGTATGTGCGAGTCAGAGAGAGTTGTCATTCCCTGGGTCCCTGGGTCCCTACTGTGTCAGTGTATGTGCTATGCGTTGCCTCTTTGCCAAGGCCAGGGCATGCTGGGCATGCCTCCATCTGCCTACTGGGGCAGGCTTAGGTTGTTCCACCTTCGAGTCACTCTGTGCCTGTGCATGCCTTGGCATCAGTTGGGGGCTGTGTGGCCCTGCCCAGTGCTGTTCCTGCTGCAGCTGTTTCCACAGGATCATATTGTGCAGCATAGCACATACCATAGAAATTTGAGTACATGTGGCTGGTGAGTACTGCAAGGCTCCACCAGATATGCCCAGGTACCAGAACCATGACTTGAACATCCCAAACACATGCTCTATTATAAGTCTGGTCTGTGTGTGTGCCTCATTATGGCATTCTTGTTCAGGTGTGTGTGCATTTCTGATGGGTGTCAGCCACATCTCCAGTGTATAACCAGCATCCCCCACTAGGTGACCGTAGGGGATGTCCCCATTGGCAAATCTCTGGTACAGCTGCATCAGATGCCAGATGTTGTAATCATGATAGCTTTTAGGGCAGCCAGCACACACATTCATTATAATGCCCTGGGCATCACACATGACCTGGCAGTTGATGGAGGGGAGGTCCCTGCAGTTGATGTAGACTCTACCCTGATCACTGGGTGGTGCTTTGATGCATATGTGCATGCAGTCTATAGCAAACACTACCACAGGGTATTCTGCTATTTGGTGGAAGAGATGCATATTGCTGGCCAACACCTCATGGGTGTTGAGGAAATATACATGCTCACTGGCATGTGCTGACACGGCATCCAGGAACTGGTAGAATACTCTGGATGTTGATGCCTTTGAGATCCCAATGATATCCCCAATTGAGCTTTGGGAGGTACCAGTGGTTAGTATTCCTAGGCCTACACATACCTTGGTATCCACTGGGATGGGTTCCCCTCAGTCAGTTCTGTGTGTCAGGCATGACTGGCACAGCTCAACAATTTGCTGTAGAAGGTCCCTTGCCCACCCTACAGTGCTCCAGTATCTCCAGCTCATGTAGCCCCTAGTAGGTTACCCTGGGTCTGTGCACTCTTCTCCGTCTCTTCACTGTGGGTTGATTGGCAGCATTCACATCCTCACCACCCTCAGCCTCTTGCACATGTTGTTGTATGTTGCCTGCTGCAGCCCCTATCATTTTGTAGTTTTGTTTGTTAAAAGTTCCCTGCTTATATACACCGGTGGTGTACACTATGGGAAAAAACAGAGGGGAAAGTGTTTGCATAATTTATAGTAGTGTTCTGGGCTGGGCTAGTCTGCTGCCTGTGTAATTGGCTGATTCTGATACATTTCACATGCCAGCTATTCTAGTTCTCCTTGATTAACTTCCTACTACTGTTTTCCCTTCCCATTGCCTTCCTGTTTAAGCCCAGGGGATCACAGTGCAAACACAGTGCTCAAATGTGCACAGAGTTGCTATTTCCTAGTTTAACTTTTTTTTTCTTTAAAACCAGGTGCATGGAACTCACACCCACTTAGGCAATGTAAAGATTGCTAGGCAGAATCAGACACACCCTCTTGCTTAGCTGTGTTTAGCTAGGAGCAAACCTGAGGCACAGGGCTCCAATCCACTTACCGTATGCTTGACACACACACCCCCATGATGTCAGATAACTCCTAGGCTTGCACCAAGCTATTTCTGCTCTTACACTGTTGGGACCTGACTAGCATGCTGAGGAAAACTGGGATTCACTATCATTCCCCTCATTTGCATAGGATTGCCTGCTAATGCATAGTTACATGTCCTAGACTGAGCCTCCCCCCATAGCAACCACTACTCACTGACCATGTTGTCTTCTGCTTGCCATTCACTATAATGGCAGAATAGTGATTTTGGTTAGAATGCTTTTTTGGGGGTAATTTTTTATTTTAGCCCGATCCCATTTGCGTGCTGCTGCCCTACACTTAAACAGCTGAGATCGGCTAAAAAAAAATTAAAGTTGATTTTTTTTTTATTTTTTTAAGCTGTTTTCAATGCCAATGGCCTTATACGTGGCCATTGGCATGCTTCCTGACTGATATGCAGCCATTATTTGGAGCTGCCATGGCTCCGTTTTGGAATTTGCAGAAATGTACTCTGTTACTAACCAAGTACATTTCTGTAGATTACACTAGTCCTGCACAGCCAGTTTCCAGCATCCAAGATCACAAATTCACCTCATTTGCATGGATTTCTCCTGCAAATGGGGTACTTTGTATACAGGGGCTGAGACCATGCTCAAGCATGCCCCTACAGGCTATTCCTGGATTGCATGGCAGACATATTGCCTGCTAGAGCTCATCCACTAATCCTGCATGCCGTGCAAGGTTTGCAGAATCCAGGGGTGTATCTTTCTAAATTATGGGCAAAACCATTACTGACTGTTCAACAATGTGTTTACTTTTAAAAAATTGCTATCATGTTTTGGTGCTAAAAAACAGACCTGATATATTAACTGTCAAGCTCTACAGAATAAGTGAAAAGAGCCTTAATATTCATATCTATGAGCCAATGAGAATATACTCTTTTATCTCTAAATTGTTCCATTAGATCTGTGTAAGTGTAACTTCATTATAAATAATGATAGAATATGTAGCTGTGTGTTTTTCTTGATATGAAGCATCCTGGCTGTGTAAATCTAATTTTAAAGCATATTACAGTCCTCAATTCATATCAAACCTGTAACTTTTGCAATTAAATGATTCCCTGCTAGTGTTCCCCACCCATCCTCCACTTTGTTGATCTGATTTTTAAACCTGGTGATTTTAAGCTGCCCACCCCTTCTGTAAAGTGAGCTTAATAAGCTCCTCCCTTTCTACACTGCTGTTGATATATTAAATTATTTGCCTTTCCTTGTTGTTATAATGAAAAATTGTATTTTGCCTCTCATTGTCTGTTCTACTGATTTACTTGATCTGAACTCATTATCTATCTAGCTGTTGGATAAAGCAGTGTATTTTACAGTCTTGCAAGCACTTGTTTTTATACAAGGAGGTCAGTGGATTTTCCATCTCGTGCATTAGGAGGTAGGCTGGTCTGTTTAGGATGGGGAAACACTTGAGATTTCTGAATGTAGTTTTATTGGCTGGAGGGCTTATTAATCAGCTTATCTTGTTTTTAGTGCCTTTATAAATACAGTCTATACAACTCAGTGGCTCTTGGCTCATTTATACAAAGGAAAGTGATTTTCTTGAATAATCACACTATTATAGGCTGCTTAAAGTACATTTTATATCAATATATTTTAAGTTTGTTTGTGGTAGCATTTTGCATCTTTTAAGTTTGTTTGTGTTCACTTCAGACACTCCTTTACTGTGCATTTAAATTAGGAAGAATGAGATTATTCATCTAGCGGCAGTAGGTATTCACCTGGTCAGTCTGAGCTAGTAAATACTGAAAGGGCTTGAAGTATTATTTGCACTTCACTTACATACTGTGACTATCCTTCAGCAGTTTAAAATATATATATATACTATTTGCTGCTGCTTTAAGTAGTTAATTGCACTGTATTACATTGTATCTTTTAGTTATAGAGCTGTTGTAGGTAGTTTGTATGGTCTTGTTACAGCTAGTCTCCAAACCAGCTATTCTACATTAAGAAGGTGTTTTTTCTGCACCCTTGTGGCAAAAGTGAGCTGATCTAACTTGTCCAAATTCCGAGTTGGGAATTGTTGATGGAAGGCTTATTGTGTGTTTTCCTGATTGGTAATTAGCTTAAACCTTGTTTCTCGTTGCTCATGTTTAAATCATGCATTTGCAGGGGGATTTGGCATAGATACTTAGAGCTGCTCACCATATGGCAACTTTGCAAATAATTGCTGAGAATCTGCTTTCAACTGGAGCAATCCACTACTGAAAAGACAAAATAAGTATTTACTTTTTTTGCAATTCTCTTATATAATATGACTGTACTTTAGCAGTTTCTTAAGCTAGTTGCTGTTATTTTTGCAATATATAGTAAAAAATATGTAATGTCTACTGCTGCTTTTAAGTAGTTAATTGCACTGTATTACATTGTATCTGTTATTTGGAGGGCTGATGTAGGTAGTTTGTGTAGTCTTATTACACTTGGGATCCAAACCAGCTATTCTACATTAATATTGTGTTTTTATGCATCCTTGTGGCAAAAAAGTGTGTTGATCTAACCTGTCTAAGTTGGGGATTGCTGGAGCAAGGCTTATTGTGTGCTTTCTTGATTGGTAGTTAGCTTAAAACTTGTTTCTCTTTGCTTGTATTTAAGATTCACATTTGCATGGTGCTGCTGTTCACACAGTGGCGGTTAGCAGCAACCTGTAGAGACGTAAAACCCAAGGAGCTCAGTTTTCCCCAAAAGAGCTGTCAGTGAAACCATTCCAAGCTTTTCTGCAGCTCTAGAAGCATCTCAGTTGTGCACTAAGCAGTGTTGCCTTATTGATCAACCTTAGCCTACACAACATATAGGTCTCTCGTGTAGTCTCAGTGCTACCAACACAGTCTTGTCAAATTAACTCATTCCCTTCTTTAATAAAATGTGCAGTAAGAGCCTGCTGGCATGGATGGGTAGTCTCCCATCATCTCTCTGGCCAGCCTGATAGAATGGGCATCCTGAGGCAATGTAGCAATTGTCTCATGTAGACTAACAACCACTTACTCCTGAAACAGGCAAATATTTATGTGAAAGATGTAGTTACACTATGAAATTGGAGGCAAACAGGTTGTCAGCACACTACACACACACAGACACACACACACACACACACACACACACACACACACACACACACACACACACTTCCCATATAACACATAAACCTACATATGAGGAGGTACTCAGTAGTAGCTTAAAATATCAGAGGCCTCACAAATGGAAACCACTTACACACATAACAATGCAGAAAACAACCACAACCCATAATAACACACACACCAGTGTCTCAACAAATAAGTCCATAAGCTGTAACACCATAAAGCCTAATGCATTGGTTATAGGTGACTCCATTGTGAAACACTCAGATGTTCCTATCACCAGGCTGTATAAGGAACAGGTTACAGTTAGCTGCCTATCAGGTATCAGGATCTGCAAGTCACTCAAGCACTTAAGTCCATCAAAACAAGTACTGGTATCCAGTATGACTCCGTCATAGTCCATGTGGGGGTCAATGACTTGTGTTGTACCTCACTGGACTATAGGAAGAGAGACATGACTGAGCTTTCAGATTATGTGTCACAGGCAGGTATAAGCCTAGCCTTAAGCAGCATTCTACCTTCTTCAAGGACGATGCCACAATACAAACAAAACATGACTGACTAACAATTGGCTTAGCTTCAGTCCAAGGGGATCCACTATCTGTCAGCCTGGGAAAGCATGGTTGACAGGCCATGATGCTTTGCCAGAGATGCTCTCCTCTATGCTTTCAGATACTTGTAAAGGCATGAGCCACCCCTATTGTGCCTTTTTTAGGCAGCGTTAAAATAACCAACATCTCAACATAACAAAATCCTCTCTAGATAAACTCATGGTACTGCTGCTTAATGCTAGGAGTCTAAACAAGAAACTACAATCCCTGGAAGCAGTCCTCACTTTGGAAGATGCTAACATCTGTGCAGTCACCCAAACATGGTTCAAAGGCACAGAAAGCACCCCAACCATGCAGAGATACAATGCCTTCCATACATTCAGACCACAAACTGAGCATTAGAGAACAAAAGGAGGAGGTTCCTTCTTTATTGAGGACAAGTACATCTTGAGACTGGTCAAACAGTGTGTGTCCAGTTAACTATAGGCAAAGCCCCCTACCACATCATAGCTAGCTATAGGTCCCCCACCATAAAACAGGAAAAGCATGTCTCATATCTGGACTTACTGGAGTCATTTGCCATACATCCCAACACCTTACTCATGGATGAGTTTAATTATCCTACCTTTGACTGGAAAACATATATGACCACAAACATGCTGTCTCAGAGGTTCTTGGACATTATCAATGCAAATGCTCTGAAACAGCTGGTCAGCACACCCACAAGAGACTCAAATCTCCTGGACATAGTACTCACCAACATGGGAGAGCATTGCACCCCCCCCTCCCCATGTGATGTCCTCCCTGGTAAGATCGGACCATAGCTCAGTCTCATTTTGATGTAATTATAAGAACAGATACTCCATCAAGCTCAAAAATGCTTAAGAATTTTTGAAAGGCAAACTACCTCCTATTAAGTGATGGTATAAGAAGTTTCAAAGCCTCTTGAATGCAGATAACACAGACTCCTATGCAGAGGTGTACACCAGTGCACTGATAGCCACTTAAGCAGGTCTTCCCAAAAAAGCAAGCCACCCTGGTGGGCCTCTAGTATAAACAGGCTATACAACAAGAGAAAGAAACTAATGTCCAAAAATAAGAGGGAACTAGCTCAGCAGAAGAAGAAATCCCTCTCTAGCTGAAACAAACAACTTAGAGATCTTATTGAGTCCTCCAAAACTAAGTATGAAGTAAAAACAACCTCACTAATCACAAAGTATTCCTTAACTATGTCCAGAACCTAAAAAGGAATGCCCAGCTATACTCTGAACTGGTTGTGGATGGCACCACCATATTCAACCAGAGGTAATAGCCAAACTGCTGCTTGACAGATTTGGAGCAAACTTCACCCCCTGTCCCCTCTAGTCATCCTTCAAGTATACCTCCCACCATTCCTCAACCTATTATTTCAAGAGATCATGTCATCTTGGCACTCTACAAGGCCAAAAACACACGGCAACAATGGGATCAGACAACATTCCAGGTTGCTTTTTAAACAACTTAAAACATGACCTAGTAGATCCAATTGGATCTCTGTTTAACCACAGCCTGTAAACAGGCTATGTTCCCATGGAATGGAAAACAGCAATAGTAATCCCTCTGCACAAAGGGAGACCATCAACCAACCCTGGGAATTACAGGCACATATGTTTGACTACCCTCATCTGCAAGGCTAAGGAGAGAATCATTATGGGCCTTATTAACAAGGACACGGAAAATCTGCAAACTCTAGATCTAACCCAGTTCAGAGTTGTAAAAGGTAGATCATGTCTGTTAAACATGATTGACTTGTTCGAGAAAGTCACCAAGGCCCCGGATGAGGGAAAGACAGTGTATACCACCTATCTTGAGCTAGGCAATGTATTTGATACAATCCCCCACTCGGGTATTATATAGAAACTCTCCCAACTGGGAATTAATGTCATTACCAGATGGGTACCCACTGGCTCATTCACAGGGCATATGCTGTCAAAGTGAATGACTTCACCTCTAGTAAAAGACAAGTCACCAGTGGCATACCACAGGGTTCTGTGCTGGGCCCCTTACTATTCAGAATTTATTTCTCAGAAATCCAAGTAAACCTGGACGGCCTGTGGCTGACCAAGTTCACTGACAATTGCAAACCAGGAGCAATCATTGAGCCTCCAACCATGTTAATATACTGCAAACAGGGTTAACACAGACAAATGAATGGTACTAAATCCACAGATTAAAGATAAATGCAAAAATGCATTATTATTCCCTTTGGGAAAGCTAACATCCCTGCTAATTCCATTATAGACAGCACCCCCTTAAGTGTAGACCCTGTGGTACATGACCTGAGTGTTTAAGTTAATAGCAACCTGAGTGACCACAGCATAGTCAAAGTCATGGCCTCAAGCTAAATGCCAAAAAATGCATAGTCATCCCATTTCGGAAAAACAAAACACCCACGAATTACCACATAGGTGGCAGCCCCCTTAATACAGAAGAGGTAATAAGAGATCTGGGGACCCAGGTAGATAGTAATCTCTCCTTTGACAATCATATTGCCAAAGTAGTTAGGATTTCCTTCTATGGGGGGGGGGGGGCATCTAATTACTAAAGGTTCTCATCTAGAAATAAAGAGGTCATAGTGCCCCTCTACTCATCACTCATTAGACCCATCATAGAGTACAATGTCCCATTTGGGATGTACCTCACAAGACACTTCCAACAGCTGGAAAGACCACAAAAGTACCTCACCAAGGGGATTACTGGCCTCAAACATATGTCCTATGCAATCCGACTGAAAAAACTCCGGCTGTACTCAGTGGCATATCGCTTACTCAGATGTGATCACTGCCTGACTTACAAAGCCATGTCCAACTCAGAATTGATGGACATGCTCCACCTAAAGAAATCCAAGACACTGCGAGCCATGTGCTCTAGTGAGCTAAACCTCGCCACAACAATTAATAGAACATGCTGGAGGGATCGATTCCTGTCACAGAGATTCCCCATGCTTTGGAGCAAAAATCCAAATTACATCAGGCAGATCCCCTCACTAACACTCTTCAAGAGAAACCTTGACGAGTGCATGGGTAACAGAAAATACACCCCTGGGATCACTTCATTGGCTCTGCTTGACAGAGGATCAGTTAATTAATCAATGGGGTGGCAAAAGCTGACACACTCTGGCTAGGCTTATAAATGCCCTTGGGCAGATAGCCTAGTACCTACCTATGAACCTATATCCATAATAGTAAGGAAATCCTTCATTGTGGCACATCTTGTAAGTAAAGGCATCACATCTAAATCTAAGGATATTATAATTCCATTATACTCGGACATAATCAGATTGATAATTGAGTACAATGCTTCCTTTTGCATGTACCTCACCAGACACCTGCAACAACTGGAGACCACAGAGGTTTCTCACCAGAAAATTACAGAGTACACAAAATGGGTCTTACATGGAAAGACTGAAAGCCCTATCACTGTATTCTGTCTCTTACAGGTTGCTAAGGGGTGACCTTTGCCTGGCTTACAGGGCATTATCTGACCCAGCCTTGATGGAAATGCTATACATTTGTAAATCAAACTACACATGGGTCACTCACTCCAGGAATCTTAACCTAGCCATTGATGTGATCAGGTCATGCTGGAAAGATCAATAGATCTACCAGAGACGTATATTTCTCTGGAACAAGCTTCCAGTTTGTGTAAAACAGAGCAACTCCCTGACTCTCTTCAAATGCAACCTAGATAAATGGATGGGTGACCGCAAATTCTCTCCTGGGGTAATGCCCATGTCCTTCTGGACAGATGAAGTTGATATTAACTACTATAGAAATGAAAAACATAATAGAGCTAGCAAACAGTGGACAATAATCCATTTATTGATGGAAGATGGAAAAAAACAAACTGGTTTCGGCCGTTAGGCCTTCTTCAGTGTCTGTATTTGTTTCAAAGTTCCCACAGTATAAATATCTAGTAGTCTAGTGCCACCTGAAGTTCATACATAATAATTGCTTCAAATGCATTCATTTAAACCAGGGGAAAAAAAGTGTACCCAATTTTATAATCCATTTCTTTTCCATTTTATTTAATATTGCATGCCAACCTGATTTATTCCATGTATTCCGTTGTATAATATCGATTACTGTGAATCTAAACTTAGCCTGGGGATGTTTTACTGTATGTTTGTACAGTGCATTAGTTAATTTGCCAGTCCTAATATCACTAAAATGTTCTGAAATCCTAAATTTTACACACCGGGAGGTTTGTCCCACATAAAAAGCTGAACAACTGCAGGACGCCAAATAAACCACCCAATCTGATTGACAATTTGCAAAAAATTTGATCGAGAATACTTCCCCAGTGTTTCTACTTGTAAATTCCTTAGTTTTACACATGTTATTATAATGTGTACAATGACCACATGGGAAGCATCCCAGTACAGGAACCCTTCTAAAGTAATTTGTTTAGATATATTCTCAGTTCTGTTAATGTGCTTGTAATGATTGAAATAGGATCCCATATTGTGACCCCGTCTGTAAGAAAAGTGACATCTGTCATCCAGTATAGTCCTAAGTTTATTATCTGCTAGCAATATGTTCCAATGCCTCTGCACACTATTGATAAGAGTATCCGTATTTCTCCCATACGTGGTGACTAATCTAATTTGAAAATTGTAATTCTGTTTATTCTCCCTATATTGTAACAAGTTCTCCCTATTGATATTGGCAGCATATTGTCTACCCTGAGCAATGGCACCTTTTTTATACCCACGGTTTTGAAACCTTTTGGATAGGTCGGACTCATGGGTGGAAAATGTCCTTTCCTCTGAACAAATCCTCTTAAGATGGAGGAATTGTGACTTTGGAATGTTTCTGCAAATATGGGGGGGGGGGTGAAAGCTGGAGGCATGGAGCAAGGAGTTGTATTGGGGGTATGTACGATAAATTTCCGTTGTTAATGTATGATCTGCATTCCTTATTACTAAGACATCCAAGAAGGTAATCTGATTAATATCATAAGTTATCGTAAATTCAATACCCCATTTGTTTTCATTCAAATAAGCAGCAAACTCCTTAAGATATACGATATCAGATCTCCATATCATCCAGCAATCATCCAAGTACCTCCTCCATATATCAATCTATCCATATAGATGTTATATGCTCTTCAACATAGGCCATAAAAAGGTCTGCATATATAGGGGCGAATGAAGCCCCCATGGCGGTGCCCTTGATCTGTAGCTAACATTCATCCCCATAAAATATCACATTCTTGGTTAACACATGCTCCGTCAGGCAAAGTAAAAGTGTATTAAAGCCTGGGGGATATAATTCTGACTTCGTCAACCAATATTCCAATGCATCTAGGCCTGCCCAAAAGGAGATGTTAGTATGTAGTGCAGAAACATCCAAAGTACGCAAATACCATCCTTCTTCAAGCTGCATGTCTGCTATAATGCGTAGGAACTCAGTCGTATCTTGTATTCTTGCTCTTACACATTGGAGCAAAGGCTTAAGGTGTAATGTAAGAAATTGAAATAATGTTTCAGTAATGGAACCTCTTCCCAAGACAATGGGACGACCAGATGGATGTAATGGGTCCTTGTGAATCTCAGGGAGGAAGTAAATATATTGATTACAAGGATCTGTTACTGTGAGATGATATTGTATATCCTTTGTTATAATACCTTCCTCCCTAGCTAGTTCTAAGAATTCATCTATTTTTCCTTTTAAATCCTGGCGTTGGATCAATCACCATATGTGTGTAATATCTATCATCTGATAATTGTCTCATGGCTTCAGAATTATATGATGACCAATCCTGTACTACAATGGCACCCCCTTTGTCCGCTGATAGTATTACCATTTTTTATTATTGGCCATTTCAACAATAGTGTCCATCTCCTTCCTGGACACATTATTCTGTTTGACACGAGTGTCCTTGAAATTGAAATGTAAATCTTTGGGAATAGAATTATAGAACATGGACACATTTGGATGCATAGGCGGAATGAATGCGGATTTGTGATATCTAAATCTTGGATCATTTCCTGAATTACCTTCTGTCTGAAAAAATAATTTCAAGTTAAGTAATCTACAAAACTCAGAAATATCATTAACAAATGAATCTTCAGAGATAAAGAAACCAGGAATGAAATTAAGTCCTTTATTGAGAATTTGAATTTGTGTTGTGGTAAGTGTAGTATTTAAAATATTTAACACATTATTTATTTCTGTACAATCAGTTTCAATAGATCTACCATGTTTTCCGCCCGTGTGTTTCCTCCTGCTCCGTTTGTACCTCTGGCTAAAGGGATCAAAGAATTTCTCCTTTTAGAGACTGGCGAGTCGGTGGAGTGTTGTATACTGGCCTCTAAAGTAGTAGAAGAATCCTCCCCTGATTCATCACAACTTGATGTATTTGATTTTTTCAAGATTGATCTGGGTCTTTTCCTTTTATTAACTTTCCTATGGGAAGACTCGAACTTGACCTGTTTATTACTTGAGAAGGGGTGCCCCCCTTCATAATCACTGATATCCCGGTGGAATTTCCCCATTTTCTTATCCTTAAGTGTCTGTTCAAGGGTGAGAAGGTCCTGTCCCAATTTCTGAAGGTTGTTGGTGTAACCATCCTGACCTTCAAATTTACTGATGTCGTTACACATATCAGTAATTTCTAATATATGTTTATCAATGGTCCTCTCATGATATGCCGCCAAAATTTTAATGAATTCCATTGATGATTTGTGTTGGGCCTCGGCCCATTGTTCCAATAAAATAGAATCCGCTTCGGAGACAAGTGGTTGTGTCCTTACCCTCAGTCCCCTGGGTGATATGTCTTTAGCTAAATAGGCTTTGAAAAGTTTGGCATGCCACACATTAGCCCTTAGTGTCCTCATACTTTTGTTTAGTTTATGGAATGAAGCTTCACAACTATTAGTTGTTAAAGGAGCTTCCTTGTTACTGCCTTCCCCCAAATTAGTAAGTCCAAAGGCTGCTAAATCATCCCTATCAGCTGAAAGGCCCCTCAGTAAATCTGTGAGATCCATGTTAAGTAATATCAATTACACTTTAACAAACAACAGAAGGTCAACAACTAATTTTTCAACAGTGCCAGGTCCTCACTAAAATCTTTAGGAATATAATATCTTTAAGTGTGAGGACTAAACAGGCCCCTGTTAATTTAATTTATGTATGGTATTAATTATGAACCATAACAGATAAAACATATAGGACATAATCCTTAAAGATGTGAACAATAATAGCTACTATGATGAATGAGTCTTTATCGACACCTATTCCCAGTGCTATGTTCACACCAAAATTGTGAGTATCAATTATGATTCAAGGAACAATATCAGTCCCTGTATATACCATACAGTACTGTGTTCCAGTATAGTACTCATCGTGTGACCATCCAATGTTGTTTGAATAATTTATTTTATTGAAACAGAAAACTGAGGGGACCTCACCTGAAGGTGAAATTAAGTAGGTACGAGCAAAAAAAGGAATGAGAAAAAAAGAAAAAAGGGCCTTGACTATTACCAAGTTCCAATTGCACAAAACACATCAACCAAGACAGGACCTTCCCTCCCTGAAACCAAATCAGGAACACAAATAAGTTTCCCCGTGGGTATAACTAGGATAATTGGGAGAATTCAACCAGGATTCAGTTGAAAAAATTATACCCCATAAATTAAGCCAAAAAATAAAGGTTGCACAAGTAAGGTATTCACCACTGTGTTAAAATTTCTGTATATATTAAAGTCTAATCAAAATTTGGTTGCATACAGGACTTAATCACCCCTTGTATAGTGGGGATCACTAATGATGTAAGCCTATTATGAATTCAAAAAGATTTTTCTGTACATGATCTAAATGCCTGATTAATAATATGCTGACCCTGAACACCTACAGGGATAAACCTGTTTATTTTTAAAGCTGTCCGTTAGATCAAAATGGCGCTGAAATTCTAAAAGGGGAAATAACTCCTGTTAGGTAGTCTGTTTAGGAATACCAATAATTCCCTCACTTACATTTAAACATTCTTTACAAAATATGTAGAAAACTTGTGTGCAAATATAGATTAAACACCATTTCCACAAAAAATGCAGTCATTCCAATATTAATGCTCAAATGTTACATGAGGCTTGCAAAAGTTCAAAACAGGTTATATGAAAAGAGTCCATCGAAGTCGCATATGTTATTTTAATTCTTATTAAGTCCAAAAATCCAAGAATGTAGCAAGGGAACCAAGCGGGTATCGCAAAACCAAAAAAACATCCACATTCCGTATCAGGATCTTTCTTTTGAATGCCCTCGTTAGAATAGTCCCAATAGTTCATATTACAAATGTTATTTGCCACTATTGAAGAAAATTATTATAGGACTTGTTTGGCCACAAAAGCAAATATAACCAACAATGAACTAAGTTCCGTAGATAAACATATATCAGTTGCTGAATATCAGAGCACGCACAAAGACATAAAGCGCAGAACATTTCATAAAGAACACAGTACCTGCTACCATATCCAAAAGTCAGAATATTGAAATCCATATATTGGATGCACCCATTTAGTTTATTTCTTTGCCAAATAGGTAAAAAGTCTCCAAATTTACCTTCCTGAGGGTATGATGTAAAGGTTTATATCCTTCAAGGTAGCAAAAACGACCAAAAAATCCAGCCTTCCATGGATTGAAAAATCCTAATGTACCAACACGCCACCGACCAACAGCAAAGGAGTTAATTCAAAGGAAAATCGGCCAAACCTCTGCACGTACGGCAACTGCACGGCTCAAGAAAACCAGAGGAAATGAAAAACATAACAGAGCCAGCAAACAGTGGATAATAATCCATTTATTGATGGAAGATGGAAAAAAACAAACCGGTTTCGGCCGTTAGGCCTTCTTCCGTGTCTGTTTTTGTTACAAAGTTCCCACAGTATAAATATGTAGTAGTCTAGCGCCACCTGAAGTTCATACACAATAATTGCTTCAAATGCATTCATTTAAACCAGGAGAAAAAAGTGTACCCAATTTTATAATCCATTTCTTTTCCATTTTATTTAATATTGCATGCCAACCTGATTTATTCCGTGTATTCCGTTGTATAATATTAATCACTGTAAATCTAAACTTAGCTCGGGGATGTTTTACTGTATGTTTGTACATTGCATTGGTTAATTTGCCAGTCCTAATATCACTAAAATGTTCTGAAATCCTAAATTTTACACACCGGGAGGTTTGTCCCACATAAAAAGCTGAACAACTGCAGGACGCCAAATAAACCACCCAATCTAATTGACAATTTGCAAAGAATTTGATCGAGAATACTTCCCCAGTGTTTCTACTTGTAAATTCCTTAGTTTTACACATGTTATTACAATGTGTACAATGACCACATGGGAAGCATCCCAGTACAGGACCCCCTTCTAAAGTAATTTGTTTAGATATATTCTCAATTCTGTTAATGTGCTTGTAATGATTGTAATAGGATCCCATATTGTGACCCCGTCTGTAAGAAAAGTGACATCTGTCATCCAGTATAGTCCTACGTTTATTATCTGCTAGCAATATGTTCCAATGCCTCTGCACACTATTGATAAGAGTATCCATAGCCAGAGGTACAAATGGGGCGGGAGGAAACACAGGGGTGGAAAACATGGTAGATCTATTGAAACTGATTGTACAGAAATATATAATGTGTTAAATATTTCAACTACTACACTATTCACAACACAAATTCAAATTCTCCATAAAGGACTTAATTTCATTCCTGGTTTCTTTATCTCTGAAGATTCATTTGTTAATGATATTTCTGAGTTTTGTAGATTACTTAACTTGAAATTATTTTTTCAGACAAAAGGTAATTCAGGAAACGATCCCAAATTTAGATATCACAAATCCACATTCACTCCGCCTATGCATCCAAATGTGTCCATATTCTATAATTATATTCTCAAAGATTTACATTTCAATTTCAAGGACACTCGTGTCAAACAGAATAATGTGTCCAGGAAGGAGATGGACACTATTGTTGAAATGGCCAATAATAAAAAACTGGTAATACTATCAGCAGACAAAGGGAGTGCCATTGTAGTACAGGATTGGTCATCATATAATTCTGAAGCCATGAGACAATTATCAGATAATAGATATTACACACATATGGTGATTGATCCAACACCAGGATTTAAAAGGAAAATAGATGAATTCTTAGAACTAGCTAGGGAGGAAGGTATTATAACAAAGGATATACAATATCATCTCACAGTAACAGATCCTTGTAATCAATATATTTACTTCCTCCCTAAGATTCACAAGGACCCATTACATCCACCTGGTCGTCCCATTGTCTCGGGAAGAGGTTCCATTACTGAAACATTATTTCAATTTCTTACATTACACCTTAAGCCTTTGCTCCAATGTGTAAGACCAAGAATACAAGATACGACTGAATTCCTACGCATGATAGCAGACATGCAGCTTGAAGAAGGATGGTATTTGTGTACTTTGGATGTTTCTGCACTATATACTAACGTCCCCCATTGGGCAGGCCTAGATGCATTGGAATATTGGTTGACGAAGTCAGAATTATATCCCCCAGGCTTTAATACACTTTTACTTTGCCTGACGGAGCATGTGTTAACCAAGAATGTGATATTTTATGGGGATGAATGTTATCTACAGATCAAGGGCACCGCCATGGGGGCTTCATTCGCCCCTATATATGCAGACCTTTTTATGGCCTATGTTAAAGAGCACATAACATCTATATGGATGAGATTGATATATGCAGAAGGTACTTGGATGATTGCTGGATGGTATGGAGATCTGACATTGTATATATTAAGGAGTCTGTTGCTTATTTGAATGAAAACAAATGGGGTATTGAATTTACGATAACTTATGATATTAATCAGATTACCTTCTTGGATGTTTTAGTAATAAGGAATGCAGATCATACATTAACAACGGAAATTTATCGTAAATACCCCCAATACAACTTCTTGCTCCATGCCTCCAGCTTTCATCCCCTCCCATATTTGCAGAAACATTCCAAAGTCACAATTCCTCCGTCTTAAGAGGATTTGTTCAGAGGAAAGGACATTTTCCACTCATGAGTCCGACCTATCCAAAAGGTTTCAAAACCGTAGGTATAAAAAAGGTGACATTGCTCAGGGTAGACGATATGCTGCTAATATGAATAGGGAGAACTTGCTACAATATAGGGAGAATAAACAGAATTCCAATTCTCAAATTAGATTAGTCACCACATATGAGAGAAATACGGATACTCATCAAAAGTGTGCAGAGGCATTGGAACATATTACTAGCAGATAATAAACTTAGGACTATACTGGATGACAGATGTCACTTTTCTTACAGACGGGGTTGGAATATGGGATCCTATTTCAATCATTACAAGCACATTAACAGAATTAAGAATATATCTAAACAAATTACTTTAGAAGGGGGTCCTGTACTGGGATGCTTCTCATGTGGTCATTGCACACATTGTAATAACATGTGTAAAGCTAAGGAATTTACAAGTAGAAACACTGGGGAAGTATTCTCAACCAAATTCTTTGCAAATTGTCAATCAGACTGGGTGGTTTATTTAGCGTCCTGCAGTTGTTCAGCTTTTTATGTGGGACAAACCTTGTGTGCAAAATTTAGGATTTCAGAACATTTTAGTGATATTAGGGCTGGCAAATTAACTAATGCACTGTAGAAACATACAGTAAAACATCCCCGGGCTAAGTTTAGATTTACAGTGATCGATATTATACAATGGAATACACGGAATAAATCAGGTTGGCATGTAATATTAAATAAAATGGAAAAGAAATGGATTATAAAATTGGGTACACTTTTTTCCCCTGGTTTAAATGAATGCATTTGAAGCAATTATTGTGTATGAACTTCAGGTGGTGCTAGACTACTACATATTTATACTGTGGGAACTTTGTAACAAATACAGACACTGAAGAAGGCCTAACGGCCGAAACCGGTTTGTTTTTTTCCATCTTCCATCAATAAATGGATTATTGTCCACTGTTTGCTGGCTCTGTTATGTTTTTCATTTCCTCTGGTTTTCTTGAGCCGTGCAGTTGCCGTACGTGCAGAGATTTGGCCGATTAACTACTATAGACCCTTACCTCTGTGAAATTCACTTTCCTAACTACTGACAATTGAGGCCACTCAGGATAAAATATGGCTAGGCTTTTAAAGGCTCTAGGGCTGTTAGCCTAGTAACCTTCTATGATCCTACGAACTAATTGGCATATTTTACTCTTTACTTATGTATACCCTTATTTCTGTTTTTGCATTAAACTGTGATCCTGGATTATACTTTTTTGTATTATGCAGCTAATTGTGGGTAATACCTGAAAAAGTCTTTAGATCAAAAGATAACTTTCAACTTTGAATTTTTATTCACACTATGTATTCATATAATTGTTTATGTCCCGTTGCTACTCAATAAGCAGATGTAACATTTTGTTTTGTTGTTACATATGTGATGTTCTTTTATATGGCCTACTGGTACCAGAGCTTAATGCCCTACATTTGCTACTGGTGATCAAAGTTCAGTTAAAAGCACAGACACCATTAGATAAGCCATGTGAGGAAGACATGGTTAACAAATACGTGCTCACCTTTAAAGGTAGTAGACATGATTAACAAATGCTTGCTCACCTTTAAAGGTAGGTAGGTAAGTCTGGTGAGTCCTAGTGTTCCTGAGAGTTAACTTCTGAGACATTTGTTTTTGCAGCAGTATAAGGAAGGAAACCTAGAAAGGTGCAGCAGGAAACAGCATGCATGAATGCCTGTATGCCTTATGTATCCATTGCATGCCATGCACCTACTGCTGAAATGAGGGAGTTTTCAGACAAAAAATATTATAGCAATAACCCACGCCTGTGTGTGGGTAATGCTGGATTTATCCACGGTTGGTTTGGTGACAAGGGCGAAGCCTGAGGGACCAAACAAAGCCAACCATGGGTAAATCCAGCATTACCCACACCCAGAAGTGGGTTATTGCTATTATACAATGACATTATTTAAGAAAAAAAATAATTACTTTTCTTAAATAATGGCATTGTATAATGCCTCCTTGCTGCCCTTCCACAACAGACTGTCTGGTATTCTGTGGCAGTTCTGATGTACTGCGCATGCGTATGCCAACGTAGTACATCAGAGCTGTGGGCAAAAGCAACGGAGAAAGCAAGATCTCCATTGCTTTTTACTGTTTCGCTATGTTAAATCGGTTTAACATAGCGAGACAGCTTTAAAAAAAGCAACGGAGAATCTCCATTGCTTTTTTTAAAGCTGTCTCGGTATGTTAAACCCATTTAACATAGCGAGACAGTTTTGAAAAAAGCAATGGAGAAAGCAAAATCTCCGTTGCTTTTTACAAACTGTTTCGCTATGTTAAATGGGTTTAACATAGCGAGACAGCTTTAAAATAAGCAACGGAGATCTCCATTGCTTTTTTTAAAGCTGTCTCGCTATGTTAAACTCCTTTAACATAATGAGACAGTGTGTAAATGCAACGGAGATCTTGCTTTCTCCATTGCTTTTTTTTTAAACCTGTCTTGCTATGTTAAACCCATTTAACATAGTGAGACAGGTTTAAAAAAAAAGCAATGGAGAAAGCAAGATCTCTGTTGCTTTTACTGTCTCGCTATAAAGGAGTTTAACATAGCGAGACAGCTTTAAAAAAAGCAATGGAGATCTCCGTTGCTTTTTTTAAACCTGTCTCGCTATGTTAAACTCCTTTAACATAGCGAGACAGTGTTTTAAAAAAGACTTATACTAATGGAAAAAGTCTGGGCGACCGGACCTTTTTCCATTAGTATAAGTCGATTTACAATGTGCACGCTGACCAATCAGCGTGCACGTTTCGGAATATTAATGGGGGGTCATGGTATAATGTTCTTTTGTTACCTCATGCAATGCCTTCACTGATACCTTCTCTTGAATCTTAATTATCACAAATATATGCATATATATGCATTTATTTATTTTTTGAAGAAGGAATATGTTGTGCTATCAGTTTTAAATTTGTTACTTTATTTACTGCACATTGTCACCACCTAACAATTGTCACCACCTAACAATGTCTTAATTTCATGGCATTCTGATGCAGGTCTGCATAGTTCACCTGAGAATTAAAGCTGATAAGCTGCTATTGGGCTTCATTGTACAGTTCTGGGATTAATTTCATCTGTCTCTACTTGCAACCAGCATCATTCTGAAGAAAATCACTTAATTAGATAGTATTTCTATGTTGTCCCTGAAAATAGGCATGTGTGTCTCATCAGTTTAGCTGGTTACCAAATGAAGAAAATGCAGTGACTTTTTTTATTGTTATATTAATCTTGCTGCTTGATGTTATTAAGTTTACCTTAACTGAAACCTCATTTTACAACCTCTTTAGCCTTCCAGATTACATCTGAATAAGCCATTAAATGGGAAGCATCCATGATAAAACTAGCAAAATCCATAATAGACTTGGCTGGTAAAGGGAGAGAGGATCAGTCAAGGTGTAGTGGGGGTCATTAGATACAGTGAGGACAAGAGAAAGCGCAAACAGGATATTATAGTTGTGGAGGTATATAACATGAGCTGAATGAAAATGAAGCATGTGGAATAGGTACTTTTTGACAGACATGAAAGAGGTGATATCATGGGCAGTTAGCATACTTCAGAACTTATAGTTCCAGTAAAATATCATTTGGGTTGCTAGTCCATGATAGTCCTTATTTTCTTCATCTTGGATCACAAAAAAAAATCTGTTCAGCAGCTTAAGTATAAGTGAGTCATCCTGTCTTTTCTTCATAATACATGCACGTCTTTTGTTCACTGTGGCAGAAATTTGTCCATGTTTCCATACGGATCCTATATACTTACTGACTCTATGTCCACTGAGGGCACAGTGCAACGGGAACTGGGTTATTGAAAACAAAAGCTTTCCTTACCACTGACCCTACTGTGAGTTTCTGATGACAGAGTCTGAAAATATGCTGTTGTTAGTTCTGACCACAGCTGGATCATGGTCAAATGGGGACCTAGGCAAGGCAATGGATCAGGGTTCCACCCCTACACACACAGCATCCCCTCATAACCCCCTATGCATACAGCAGCCCCCCTGCAGTGCCCCCAGCCCACCTGCACACACAACAGCCCCCCGAAGTGCCCTCCACAGCCATTCCAGTATGCCATTACTTGGCTGTTTCTCCCCAGTTACCATAATACTTCTAAAATGATTACAGATATTTGGATCTAATTTAAAACTTTTCTTTCAAATTTTATAGCACAAACACTGATATACAACAGTCTCACAATGAAAACAGACTTAGCATTAATAGTAAACTTATCTCCCTTGAAAGTCACAGATTCACTGAAACAGTATTGAAACCCACATTCAAAGAAAATGCATCTGGCCAGTGGCAGATTAAGTTTACCTTTGGACTGTTTTCAAACCATAGGCCCCTTGCACACATTTTTAGACCATGCAACCATGCAAGGGTTTTGATTCACCTTCATGATTGTATTAAATTATATACCTTGTATAATACAGCACCACTTGTTAGAGTGCATTTTAAATTTCTAGTTTTGAACGTTTCCAGAAAGCAGTTAAATGAAACTTATGAACCAATAATGACAAAACTGCCCATTTCTGAACATTTCAACCATAAAAGGACACTCAGACTTCTGTCATTACATCCACCAAAACCAGTCAATATACACAATCTCTGCAGAAGTAAAAGTCATCTAAATAATTTTACGTTAAACAGATCTGTAACTAATGAAGAGGTTGCTGCTAGCAATCAACCTTGTATTTCAGTGTTTCATCTAAAAATTCAGTGTCTGCTGCCCTTGAAGAATAAATTACCTATGTTACATAAAAAAACAGTAAGCTGGTAATATTGCAATAAGGAACAGATTTCAAACTGGCATGTTTATACATACTAGGCATCTCATCCAAAGGAGGGCACACTCAGGACTGCACTGTCTCCACCACCACTCCCCTTTAAAGTACAACACAGTATCAGCAATCCATCTACATGGTGTGGGAGTAGAACCCAGAGCCGTCTGCATCAAAAATAAACATGCTATCTGCTGTGCTACTAAAACTACTTACAACTGCTATAGCACAGTGATGACCATTTGCTAAAAAACAGCTCCACATAGCAGCAGTAAACTTCTCTTCCTTTAAAGCTGACAATTCCTTAAAAATGCACTGAAAAACTCACAATTCCTTGAAATTACACTGAAAAACAATTCAGTGAAAATGCACTGAAACTCACAATTCCTTGAAAATGCTCTGAGGTAGCTGGTCAATGGTGTAGATGATTCAGTTACTTGTCTCTTTTAAGAGAGATGGTTTCAGCCTGAGTAAATTGACTAACCTGCTATTCTTAACTAAGACATTTCTTACATACACACACACATACATTCACACACACACACACACACACACACACACACACACACACACACACACACACACACACACACACACACACACGCACACACACACACCTTTCATTTGTTGGGAAGAAGCACCTTACTGATATATTTGTTGTTTTCAGAATGTTGCAGTTTACATTCCACATGCAGAAAGCAATAAGTATACATGCATTGATGCATGAATGTGGAATGCAAGGGCATTCTTAAAGAAGAGTTGTAATTTTTTTTTTACTTTTTAATTAAGAAGAAAATATTGTGGCAGCCCCCCTGCCCAGCATTCCCCCTCAGCTAGTGGGCCCTAGGCAACTGCTGGATCCACCTCTGCTTCTGGAGGGCTAAACGTCAGGTCATGTTTTCTTAGGAATAAGGAAACCAGCACTGGAGATCTTAGTTATAAGCATAAAACAAGATGCATTTCACGTCTTATTAGAGGAACTAAAACACACTTTATTTCCTTAATGTCTATGTCTTAGATATTTTGGCAAAATGCCTCTGAGGTTAATTTCTGGAATCACTTTCTTCTGTAATTACATTAGCACCTTTTAATCTTTCTCTCCAAAATCAAGCCTAAACATTTCTGAAACAGTAAAAATATAAAGTTGACCAAGTTGTAGCTGTCTATTCTTGCTGCAGACCAATTAGCAACTGTTTGTTGTAGCAGCAGCACTTTTGCAAAGTCATGAATTATGAAATACATTTTTACAGTCTCTAAAAAACTTTCTTTGGACTCTTTCTGCTCATTTGAAAAAGCCCTGGGAGTAGTTTTAGGCTGTAAACAGCACACATGCATGCGTTAGTATTGTAGAAATACTGCAACAGATGTTTTTGACAGAAAAAGTGGTGCAAAGACCTTGTACAGACATGGTTATAAAGATCTGCAAAAGAAGCAAAATGTATTTGTGGCATATTACAGGTATGGCAGAAGTCACCAGCAGCATGACTGAAATTTTTGGACTGAGAAATGTTACAAATGTCTATTGTTTGGTAATGTCACAAAAGTTTACAGAAAGAGAAATAAGGATTTTTAATAGCAATGCAAAAAAAAAGCATGGCAAAAAATTATTTAAAAATTAAAAGTAAACAACTCCATCCTAAATACCTTGTTGCATTTCATATGAAAGGAGATGAGTATGAAAGTATGTATCTATTGAATTACCTGTAGGAACAGACATTGTAGAAGTATGCTGCATGATATGTAGAGTGAGTGAATGCTAAAACTGGATTACTTGAAGGAGACTATAGACTTCTTCATGAATGTGATGAAGACTGCAGACTATATGGAGTTAGAGATGTCCAAAAGTGCCAGAGCATGAACAATGTAAGAATTATTGGTAAATGTTTGCAACACATATAGATGTCCTATATTTAAGTAGTAGTTTCTTTAACAAACAAGTTAAAAATACCTTCATTTCTTAATGTAAGGTCTGGTAAAATTCTGTTTGAGTGAAGCTGGTTGAAGGAGATTACTATAGACCATAATTCTAGAAGTCATTTCACTGAGGCCAACAAAAGACTTGAAGTGGCAAGTTCCAAAGACATACCAGGGCATTTAAAATTATCTGGGCATATTGTATCT
The DNA here is from genome assembly GCF_019279795.1 of Protopterus annectens. Classification (NCBI taxonomy): domain Eukaryota; kingdom Metazoa; phylum Chordata; order Ceratodontiformes; family Protopteridae; genus Protopterus; species Protopterus annectens. Next base: position 236,709,996 of record NC_056730.1, on the reverse strand, counting down.
TGCATATATTATAATAATAATAATTATATTATATTATATTATATTATATTATATTATATTATATTATATTATATTATATTATATTATATTATATTATATTATAAAATTCATATTGCATATTGAATCTTGCCCATTATCTTTTCTACAATATCCTAGAATTATGAAGTCATCATCCTCTTTTTGCAAGTTCTCAACATCTCTGTCATTAGAAGACACAAAAGAAATGTTAAACTCCACTGTCCACTAATGAAAAAACTACAGACTTGACACCAGCAAGAACTCCATGTCACAAATTAAATCACAAATTTAACGAGTGGGTGGCATTCAAAAGAATTTGCCAATATACTCCCTGATTCTCTAATATTATTACCTAGTCACAGCTACATTCTGAAATCGATGGGAAAAATTATTTGAATTGTATTAGTATTTTTTTAAGAATTAATACATTGGAGTTGGGAAATTTTATTCACTGGTTGTTTCGATTTTTCTGTGTTTTCCTCAGTAATTATTTTTAAGGGAATTGTTATGATGAATTTGATCGGAGGAAGGAATTGTGACTGTGGTGTATTTAAAAACTGTGTATTACCATGAGTCATTTTTTTCTGATGAACTTTGTGTCAAATTGAATGGACAAAAGCACTCAACTTGTTTTTATTTATTTGTGACTTCCAGTTTTTGTTGGTATCATTAGAAGAATCACTGAGAAGAGGAAATGCCAGATGTGAGAAGTCTGGAGTATAGCTATCCACTTTCAGGACTTGGGAGGATTTGCATACTTCCTAAATCCCTATCCTGCCTAAGCATGATGAGTACACAGCCAAAGTGTTGCCTGCAATCCTAATGATGTGTGTGTGTGTGTGTGTGTGTGTGTGTGTGTGTGTGTGTGTGTGTGTGTGTGTGCGCGCATGCATCTGTGTGTACTTTAAAAAAATACTTGAATCCAGCTGTTGTCTTTTGCACTGTTTAAAACACTAGTATGTGTGCGTTTGTATGTGAGTAGATCTTATTTAGTATACAATGCTTAACTACTAAATGTTTCCATTAATATGTCTCATAGATATATATATATATATATATATATATATATATATATATATATATGGGTCTACTTTCATAGACCGAACGTACGAATCACCGACACACATTTTCCCCACCCCAAACAACCGACAACACATCACACCGACAACTCAACATACCGAACACCAAAACACCGACACAAAAAACGCCAAATACACATTGCACACAACAACATATCCACTAACCTTAACCTAAACCCTAACCCTAACGTCCGACACTACCGCACACTTACCCAACCCACACCCTAACCCTAACTCACTTAACACACCCCTAAACCCCAACACCATCACTATCGCACACTCACCCTACCTGCACCCTAACCCTAACTCACTTAACACACCCTAAAACATTCAGCCCATCACTATCGCACACTCACTCCACCCGCATTCTAACCCTAACACACTTAACACTACCCTACACAGCTCTACGTCACTTCCACACACTTACCTCACCGGAACCCTTAGTCCGACACCACCGCACACTCACATTTTCCACACACTATCCTAAAATCCCTCAGTATCGTACACTTACCTGTCCGCTCCCCAATACTACATCTGTCACTTTCGCACACTTACCGTATCGCGCTCACACGCTGCCGTTGTCGGTCTCTCAGCCGTCGGGATATCGCGTTTTCGGTAACCTACCTGTTCGGTCGTTCTGTCTCGGTCTTCCGGGTGTCGGTAAAGTGGCGCTTCGGTCTATGAAAGTAGACCCATATATATATATCCAGTGCACAGAACTATAGCTACTGTACCCCATATGATAAGCAATCCTTGAAATTTACTCCACTGATGAGACGTAAAATAACGTGCTGCTTAGACAGTTGCTGGGTTAATATAAGAAAAATCAGGTAAGAGACACTCCCACTGGCCCCAAGGACTATGGCTCATCTTCAGTATCTACCAAATAACTAAAGCATTTATAAAATACTTTATCAGCAAATAGTGAAGCATGTCAATGACTATGGATTCTCAGTATGACTTTTGTAAAGGTCACAATTCACACTGACTGCATTATATACAGCAACCAATTCTATCTTTTCAAACATGAAGCATGAATGCCCCTGTGCAGGGATAGTTATTGATCTTAAAAGTGCCTTCAAAACAGTCTACCACCCCATTCTTTTATAAAATCTACATAACTTATGCTTCAGCACCGATGCTAGATTCTGGCTATGAAACTATATACCAGGGCTTCCAACATCCTAAATGAAGATAAGCTCTCTGCTACTAGTATCCTTACAACTATGGTCCACCATGTATTTGTTCTTGGCCCCTCACTGTTTTCATTGCTTATTAATAATATGACTTCACCTTTTCCTACAGACTCCTTTGTTCTCTATACTGGTAATTCACTCTTTTATCACTCAGCTACTACTCTGAAACCATTTCACAGAAAAAAAGTCACAGCTGTGCACCCTTATTTCATTCAAAATAAGCTTCTGCTCATACCTCTCAACTGTACAGATTTTCACAGACTGTCCAGTTTTTTTGTCACATATTTTTGTCTGTTTTTCATAAAATTGTGACTTTCTGTCAGATCAGTAGCAAATCATTAAAGACTGAAGTTAGAAAATAATGAGAGACATTTGAGTTTCAGACTTCAAACCCTTCAGAAAATTTATGCTAATGCAAAACCTGTTACTCTTTCAGCTTTCTAAGTTTGTAAGAGCAATATTTAAAAATTGCTTGTATTTTAGGGCTTTTGCCCCACTTTTGTTTATAGCTTTGTCCAAATTTCTTGCTGTAAGAGATTGAGAGGTATGCATTCTGCTACAGCTAAAAATGTAACATACTGCTATTTGCAATATATCCTAAACTTAAAGACAATCACTCAGTGTTCATCCTTGATGTAAACATGACTAAATACCCTAACTTAAAGCTGCCTGGGAATTCTTTGCAATCTCTCTCAAAATATTACTAAGTAAACTAAAATCACTATGGAGAAATTGCATAACCAGTCAGTCAATCAGTTTCTAAAGACCTCTCCCTTGAATCTAGATCAGTACTATCAAAAGGTGCACTCATTTCTAAAGTAAAATATCATCAGAGGTTACTAGTTTAGCAGCCCTAGAGCCTTTTAAACCTAGCCATTCATGCCCAAATTTTCCCAATTATCAATGCCCACAGGCTAGAATGGCTTTGGTATATGTCTGTGCCTTAGGGCATCTACAAAATGCCCCTGCTCATAAGGGCCACAGGTGATAAGCCAGGGGTAAATTTGTGATTTCCTATCCATTGGTCCAAATTGCATTTGAATATGCTTTAGGGAGGAGCTCCATTTCACATGCATGTGGAGTCTGTACTAGAGAAGGGATAATCTCAGAGACAAATACTTGTCCTTGCAATATATTTGTTTATGTCACAGACAAGGTTTAGATCTTTAGACTGGGTAGCTCTAGTGATGTTTGCTTTGTGAATATGTAGCAGATCCATCAGGGCTGGATCAGAGAATGCCTTGTAGGTTAGGTATAGGTCACCCCTCTGTAATCTGTAGGAAACCAAGTATAGGGACAGGGCTTTGAGGTGGTCCACATATGACATATTATTTCCACCAGTATTCTTTTAGTAATGAACTTTTATGGCTACTCCAGCTGTTGTAAATGCCTGGCCAAGTACCTGCTGAATGGTACATTGTTCTTGATAAATGGTCTAATGAGGGCTGAACATAGTGGAACTATGATCTCCGTAGATCTGGATGCCATGCCCTTACTTATAAGTTGTGCCATGTAAAAGGATTGTCTCACTTCAATGGAAACATGGTGACCAAAGTTCAAGTTACTGTCAACCTGAGTTCCCAAGTCCCTTACCACTGGGACTATTCTTAGGGGAATGTTATCAGTGCTGTAATTTTCAGGGTATAATTATCCATTTTTTGCCTTGAGTTTTAGGCCATAGTTCTGGTACCAGATATCTGTCTATGTTAGACCCTCCTCAAGGATGTCTACATCTTAGGTGGGTACAGTGATTACACCCAGCTTGTAGTCATCAGCAAGTTTGGTCATACAAAGGATCTCAGCATTTGCCTTGACTGCAGAGAAGTATATTCCAAAAAGGAGAAGTCCCGCTACTGAGATCTCTGGGACATTACTAGTAGCAGGTCTCTTGGTGGCTGTGGATTCCCCCTGCATATGGACTACTGCTTCTGGCTCTTCACTCTGTCCACAAAATTAATCTACAAACAACAGCACATATGTCAAGTCTTGTAGAAAATAATTTAGCAATTCATAGATATTGAAATGTCTTTCCTATGAAAAATGATGAAATCTTGTCAGTTCAGTCATACTCTTTATATTTCTGCATATCATTGTATCTGTATGATTCAGTCTAAGGTGTTAAGCAAAACTTCCTCACAATGATATAGCCCTCATCCTGCACTGTTTCATGTTGACCAAGTAAGTGCGCAGTTTTATTTGTATTACTTTGTGACAAAAGCTCACTGACATTGATGTAATTCTCATGTTGTAAAAATACCCAGAACTAGAATGTCCTGGCTTAGCTTGGTCTGCTGTGAGGTTACACAATATTATCTTGCATTATGGACAAGTTTTTCTTTATAATTATAAGTGATATTCTTGTAATCTATGGAGTATGCGATGATCATGCTGATTGTTTATTCTTGGCCACTGTTTTTCTTAATCGTTCTGCTTATTTTGGGGTCTCTGAAACGATGTTCTCTTGGTCGAGGAAAATCCAGATCTATACTTTTATTTGAAATGATGGGTAGAAAAATCTCTTTGAGGAGTCTTTTATTATATCTCCTGGCTAGGAAATCTTTCTCCACTTCTTTTAGATTTTTCAGGAATGTGCCCATTTCTTTGCACAGCCTGACCATCCTTAAGCCTTTGGATTTAATAATGTTTTTCTTACATCTGAAGGGATGCATGCAGTCATGTAGAAGACAGACCCCGGTAGGTTTCCTAAATAAGTCATCTGTGAGGTTATTGCCATTTTCTGTTTTATTGATGCGGAGGTCCAGAAAAGTGACTGAACTTTGGCTATGTGAGCAAGTGAATCTCAAAAAATTGGTTGACTTGTTAATGTGATCAAAAACTTCCAGTAATTGCTTTTCATTTCCATCCTATATGATAAATATATTGTCTATATAGTGTAGGGCAATTGCCTACTCCAATAAAGACCTAAAGCTAGTCCCTCCAATTTACTCTCTTCCCTCAATCACATATTTAGCCCTTATTAGCTAGATTCTTGGCCCTTGAGCCTCCTCGTGATTGGTCTAATCACGGCTTTTCATCCACTCCTGGTTAGTCTGCATCAAGGCTTCACCTATTGGCTGGTACCCTCATCCACCCATATTTTTTCCCCTTGTCTATCCCATCCTAGTTTTTAGTTTTTCCTGCTCCTTTCACCTCTTAGATCTAACATTTTGAGTGGCAACTATTGGCCTGAAACTACTTCTTCCTCCCACAATATCCCCACAGTTGAATTACTAAATACCACATTACAACTAAATGATATTGTATTAAAGCAGTACTAAGCAATTACAAACTAAAAACATGGTCCCCTCGTCCCCCTATTTCACTATATTCCAAACCAATACATTGAAATAAAATAAAATAAACCAATAAATTCATTTTATTAATGGTTTAAAAGTTATATCCTTTAGGCAGATCTGATGAAGCCTTAGGAAAAGTGCATCTATTCTGGCAATAATTGCAAATATGAACAGAAGCCGAAAATGGCCACTATATTCTTTCATGTATATTATTAGAGAAATATCCACCCAGTCCTCCAGGTCTTTGGCAATACACCTTAAGCCCCTTATTTCTACCCCCTACTGGCTAATCTCAGTTCTGTTAACATGGATAGTATCCAAGGCCATTTCCAGGCCAGCGTTCTGCAGTGACATTTAACTATGTAATTAGAGTAATGAATTAGCTTCTTCTTCGCTGCTGCATCTGTTAAAATGTACTGTAATAATATCTTCAATTACATGTTTGGAGAGTAAAAGCTAGTATAGAAACCTGGATTTTTGTTACTTAACAGTGCTCATCTGGCTAATAAAGATCTACCACTGATTAAATCACAAAGTGCTACCTTTACTGTATCTAAAACAATTGACTGGATTTTTATTACTGAATTATCTTTATGCTGAAACACCTATAAAATATTGTGTAATCTCACAGCAGACCAAGCTAAGCCAGGACATTCTAGTTCTGGGTCATTTGGATTATTTTTACTTTTAGTTCTGACCTCTGTCATCCTCACTGAGATAAGGGGTTTATCTTAGCTTGGGTATTCTTTTTTTTTTTTAAACAGGTTTATTGTTTTAACATATAAGAGAAATATCATAACAATTTTATACAAGTAATTAAAAATAGGTATTATTATAACATTCAACAAAACAACTAAAGTATTTACAAAGACATCCACTACAATCAGATCAATTAATTAAACTAAAATACCATGCTATTGAAATTAAAATCTTTTTAACAAATTTTGTAAATTATCCCATACAATATAATAAGATGTTTTTCTATTTGTTCTTGTACTAATTGTGTTTATTTCCATATGGCACACTATATTCATAACATTTTTAAATTAATTGAACGAAGGAGGTGTATCTGAAATCCAATTTCTAGTTATTATTTTCCTAGCCACTGCTAGAATAGACCATAACAAGGGAAGCTTGACCTTTTTAACACTTTGAGGTACAGGTGTGTTGAATAATATAAGAGATTTAGAAATAATGAAATTATCTGTAAAAGAGCCTGCAAAAATTCATTAATTGACTTCCAGTATTCTTTCAATTTTATACAGTCATAAAACATATGAGCCCAGTCAGCATTAATTTCTACATTACATCTCTTACATAGATTATCTTTATTATTTATTTTATTCATCATCAAAGGTGTATAAAAAGATCTATGTAAAAATTTCCATGTATAAAGTCTCCAGACAATGGAAGACGTAGTTCTATAAGCAGATTCCAATATATATTGTTTATCTTGTTGATTTGGTGGGTCCCCATTAATAGAAGTGAAATAATTCCAGTATGAATCTACACTGTAAAAAGTTTCTTGTCTGATAATTTTATGTATGTATGAAAGTTTACCTTTATCAGAAACTTTATGTTGTAAATTTAATATCAAGTAATCAATCAGTGTTGGAATAGATTCTTTAACTGTTATAGACATTAGATCTATTTTATTAATGAGATGTTGTCTAAAGGTCTGAACCTCTAACCAGCAAGTTTCTCTTAGATCAAATTCTTGTTTTAAAAATCTAGATTTTTAACTTTATTATCAGATATCAACTGATACCAGTACTTTAGATCATTATCTATAGCTAAATGAGTTCCTTCAGAAGTAGATGACAAAAGCATACCCTGAGTATACATTATAGGGAATACAATAAAATTCCATTCCCTATACTTAGGGTGCATGAATATAAAGTTACGATAACTAATAATAATATTTAATGGGTAACAAACCATATGTTTAGGTGTAATAGGTGAAGTACAAAATTCCTTTAGTAACCATAACATGGAGTTATTTACAATCATATTTTTATGTGTTAAGGAGATTTTCATGAAGTGCATACTAATTAGCTCCCAATAATCTTTCCATTTTGCGACATATGACTGATCTATTAATAAAGTAATAACTTTTACAATAGAAGAGATAGTATATAAATTAAAGTCTGGAAAAGAAATACCCCTTGAGACCAGCTATTAGTATGTTTCTTTAATGCAATCCTAGGTCTATTAGGTGCCCATAGGAAATTTAACATTAGTGTATTCAGTTTCTTGATAATTATTTTTGTAGGTGGAAGTATTATTGATTGTATTAAGTATAAAATCTTGGGGAATATTATCATTTTAATAATTGTAAGTCTCTCCTCCATAGTAAAAAACATATTATTCCAGGTATTAAAAATATTTTGTATATTAAGAAAACAGGTATTATAATTATTATATATAATAGATTTAATATCTTTAGATAGTATTATACCTAAATACGTTATCTGACCTGAATTGGGTACATATTTAGTAAAATCACTAATGAGAATATTTTTTCGTGTAAATATAGGTAGTATTTTAGTTTTTTCTTCATTGAATATTAAACCAGAAATACTTTTAAAATTCATCATGTTATCAAATAGAGACTGCATAGAAGAATTAGATCCTGCTGATGTAATTAAAACATCATCTGCAAAAAGTTGAATTTTGGATGTTGTATTTTTATCTATTTCAAAACCCTCTATGTCAGTACTGTTTCTGATCAAATTAGCCCAAGGCTCCATTACTAAAGTGAATAATAGTGGAGAAAGTGGACATCCTTGTTTTGTACCTTTAAGAATGGGTATTTTTGTGAAACATATGTTCCTACCTTAATATAAGCCAACGTTCCTTTGTATAAATGCTCAATTAGATTTACAAATGCATCTGAGAAGTTTGTGCACTTCATTAAGGTAAACAGATAGTCCCAACTTACTGAATCAAATGCTGAACTTATATCAAGACTAATAAGTGTTAAATCTTTCTTTTTCCTATTTGCAAAATCTATTAATGTTAAAGTTCTTCTTATATTATCAAAAGTATTTCTATTTACAATGAAGCCTGTCTGATCTATATCTATAATGCCGGGAATGATTGTCTTCAATCTATCAGCAAAGATACTCATAAACATTTTATAATCAACATTAAGTAATGAGATGGGCCGATATGAAGAACATCTAGTTGGATCTTTATTAGGTTTTAAAATCGGCGAAATAAATGTATATTGCCAAGATGGGGGGGTTATTAACTCAGTTTGGGCCAAAATAAAAACCTTATGTGTTAATGAATATGTACTTTTAGAAATGATTTTATATATCTCTGGTATAATACCATCATTACCCGATGCTTTGTTTGATTTAAGCTTATTTATTTGTGTGATAACCTCTGTATATGAAATACTTTTGTCCAATAGTTTAATCTGTTGTTTATTAAGCTTTTTATTCATGTTTGTGGTTATAAACTCCTTTATTTTATCTTTAGGTTCCATGTTAATGTTATTATGGTTAATTTTGTGAAAGTGATTTCTAAATTCATCTAGTATTTCTGGTATACTAGAAACATTCTTCTTTTTCCTTAGAGAAAAGATTTCTTTGATATGGTTTTGTTTATTCAACCTTTTGTTTTATTTTTAAGTCTATGTAAGTATTTGGGGCTTATTGAATAAGACAAAAACTTGTATTTCTCTAAAGTTATTTTAACTTTATGAGTTAAAATTTCTTTGTATTTCTCATTTAGTTTGTTTATTTCTTCAATAACTTTCTTGTCTATAATATTTTCTTTATTATTATGTTTATAGGAGTCTAATTTACTTTGAATATCTAACAATTCCTTATCCCAAGATTTCCTTTTATTATTATACCATCTGATACTTTGTCCATATAGATATGATTTTAAGGCATCCCAAACATAAACAATGGAGACTTCAGGAGTATTATTTATGTCTAAAAAATGTTTTACTTCTGAAAGTATATATTCTTTATAGTCTTTTAGTTGAGTTAAGTATGCTGGTATCCTTTTGATCTGAACATTATGAGTATTTTTTATCATTAATTAAAAAACAATTGAATTATGATCAGATATAGGACATGAAATAATTTTGGAATTAATTAAATCTGTTACCATCTGGTTAGAAATAAAGACCCTATCTATTTTTGAATAAGTTTTGTATCTGTTAGAAAAAAAGGTGTATGGTAATGATTTTGAATCTATCTGATTATTAATATCATTCAAATGATAAGAATTAGCAAAATCATTTAAATGTTTTGCATTAGATGTAATTCTTCTTTTCCCTATAGTGGAAGTATCATTTTCATGTAGTATACAATTAAAGTCACCAGCTAAAATAATATCTCCTATAGAGAATGATATGATCTTATCAAGATGATGTTTCACTGTATTGATACCAATTCCAGGTATCCAATATACATTAATTAAAGTGTAAGTCTTCCCATTAATTTGTATTGTAACCATACAAAACATTCCTTTGTCATCCTGATAAGACTTAATGGTTTTAGGAATGGGCATACTTTTATTCCATAAAATAGCCACTCCTCTTTTCTTCTGAGTGTGCTCTGAACTAACCAATACTGTATATTTGTTTGTGGCTAGTTTATCAATATTTTTTTCAAGAGATGGGTTTCTTGCAGGAAGACTAAGTTGGCCTTATGTAAATTAATGTATCTTATTAGGCTTGCCCTTTTACATGGATTATTCAATCCATTAATGTTTAAAGAAATTCCTTTTAAAGATGTCATTTGGCATTTTTAAAACTTAAGAATCTTATGATCAATATAACAAATAACAAGATAAGTAATGTTACATCTCCTCCTTTAGGTGTACCTTTAAATATAGCTGTATTTATTGAATCTCTTATGGGATTTCGTATAGGATTCAATTTTGTTTGTAGTGACAATGAATGTACAAAATATATTGTGGATGTCAAAACTATATACAAATAACAATGAACAAGTGAAAATAATGTAAGGATTAAACCTTGCATCCAGCCTGGAGTTATAAACTCCAACTTAAAGTAATATTTACCACTCAAGTTAACCCCCTACCCTAAGCAGCAGTACCTCAGCTACCACCTTATCAATTTAATACTAGTTATATTTAACTGAGGTTAACAGTTTTCAATTCAATTATCTAGCAAGACAAGACTACACATTTGGTAAAACAGCATCATATAAACTAAAATAAACCTTTTTTTTTTTTTTTTTTTAAACTGTTCATACTACTATATACATCCATGTAATATAAAACACTTGTATTCAAATAGCATTCAAATAATCTTGATGTTAGAAATCAAGAGGAGAGAAAAATAAGTTCTAACATTCATTTAAATTAAAAACTTTGGCTAATATGATTCAGACATTACATATATTAAGATGCATCTATTTTCTGTCATGTAAATGCAATTAACGGTTTCCAAAAAAAACCCTTGAATTGCTTGTATATGAGCATTTACTCAAACTCATTATTGTCAATAGAATAAAATATTGTATTCATAGAAATTGTTATAAATCATACTGCATAGTTATGCAGATTCTCAGAAACACTTATATACATATATACATACACACACACACACACACACACACACACACACACATACACACACACATACATATATATATATATATATATATATATATATATATATATATATATACACACACACACACACACACATATATATATATATATATATATATATATATATATATATATATATATATATATATATACATACACACACACACACACACACATACACATATACATATATATATATATATATATATATATATATATATATATATATATATATACATATGCATACACACACACACACACACACACACACACATACACACACACACACATACACACATACACATACACACAAACACACACACACATACACACACACACACACACACACACACACACACACACACACACACACACACATATATATATATATATATATATATATATATATATATCTGATCTCACTGAGTTGTGTCTTTACTTAGCACTATCTTACTTGCTGTCCCTATAATAAATCTGTCTGCTTTATACAAAATAATGCACAGCAAACACATTTTAGTAACCAGATTTTACAACCATGCTATACTACTGCTTTAAAATATATCACATGACAATTTCTTCCAGTATAGAGTTATAAAATTATTTATGCTTGTCAATCAGATGAATTAAATGAGTTATAGTAATGTATATGTTGGGAACATAAGTTTTTAACACAGATTATTAAGCTGCTGTTAAGTAGATTTTCAAAAACACTTCTAAAATAAGACATTTACTTACTACAAGAAACTGTATCATTTAAATTCATTATAACTGACATATTTTATGAATTATAACATAGATATTTAAGTAATTATATAAAATAACTCACATTTAGATGTTAAAGAGTTAATTTTCCTTCACATAGTCGCATTTGTATCATTTCTATTTCTTGGTAGAGTGTCATCCCTGAATCTGTGATGTGTCAGTGTGATATCTAGGTCAAAGGTGAGACTAGCTGCTTTCAGCTTCTCTGTGAGAATTCTGAGAGTTGAAGCTTTTGAAGTAGCTCATGGACACTGTGCATGAGACAGCCCACATCCCAGATTGTCTCTCTGAACATTTTGGCAGGAAACTTATTAAAAACTATTGACAAACATTCATTTAGCAGTGTAAATGCATCTAAACATGACAAAACCTTCACAATGTATTTTACAGGTTATTACAGCTTCTATGTAAGTGAAATTAAGCCCAAAATTATTATTAAAACTTCAGCTTGGCCAGCTAAAAACTTGGTTATATTCAACTGGACGTATAAGAGAATTTAAGTACCTTTTTCTGCACTTTTTTTTTTTAAAAAATACAGTATTTAAATTGATTTAAACTGTGTATGAAGGAGTGTTGAAGGAATTTTTATCTGAAGTTATTCTGCTCTTCAGTAACTTGAACTAAAGCTAGTGTTGGCTGAATTTTGTTATTTGCTAGTAATTACAGGTGTGGGGGTAGCCACATTCTTTGATTTCCTGTCCTTGCATATTTAAACTGGTGCATGTGAAATAATTCCTGCTTTAAAACTTCAGCTTGGCCAGCTAAAAACTTGGTTATATTCAACTGGACGTATAAGAGAATTTAAGTACCTTTTTCTGCACTTTTTTTTTTAAAAAATACAGTATTTAAATTGATTTAAACTGTGTATGAAGGAGTGTTGAAGGAATTTTTATCTGAAGTTATTCTGCTCTTCAGTAACTTGAACTAAAGCTAGTGTTGGCTGAATTTTGTTATTTGCTAGTAATTACAGGTGTGGGGTAGCCACATTCTTTGATTTCCTGTCCTTGCATATTTAAACTGGTGCATGTGAAATAATTCCTGCTTTAAAACTTCAGCTTGGCCAGCTAAAAACTTGGTTATATTCAACTGGACGTATAAGAGAATTTAAGTACCTTTTTCTGCACTTTTTTTAAAAATACAGTATTTAAATTGATTTAAACTGTGTATGAAGGAGTGTTGAAGGAATTTTTATCTGAAGTTATTCTGCTCTTCAGTAACTTGAACTAAAGCTAGTGTTGGCTGAATTTTGTTATTTGCTAGTAATTACAGGTGTGGGGGTAGCCACATTCTTTGATTTCCTGTCCTTGCATATTTAAACTGGTGCATGTGAAATAATTCCTGCTTTAAAACTTCAGCTTGGCCAGCTAAAAACTTGGTTATATTCAACTGGACGTATAAGAGAATTTAAGTACCTTTTTCTGCACTTTTTTTTTAAAAATACAGTATTTAAATTGATTTAAACTGTGTATGAAGGAGTGTTGAAGGAATTTTTATCTGAAGTTATTCTGCTCTTCAGTAACTTGAACTAAAGCTAGTGTTGGCTGAATTTTGTTATTTGCTAGTAATTACAGGTGTGGGGGTAGCCACATTCTTTGATTTCCTGTCCTTGCATATTTAAACTGGTGCATGTGAAATAATTCCTGCTTTAAAACTTCAGCTTGGCCAGCTAAAAACTTGGTTATATTCAACTGGACGTATAAGAGAATTTAAGTACCTTTTTCTGCACTTTTTTTTTTAAAAAATACAGTATTTAAATTGATTTAAACTGTGTATGAAGGAGTGTTGAAGGAATTTTTATCTGAAGTTATTCTGCTCTTCAGTAACTTGAACTAAAGCTAGTGTTGGCTGAATTTTGTTATTTGCTAGTAATTACAGGTGTGGGGGTAGCCACATTCTTTGATTTCCTGTCCTTGCATATTTAAACTGGTGCATGTGAAATAATTCCTGTTTTAAAACTTCAGCTTGGCCAGCTAAAAACTTGGTTATATTCAACTGGACGTATAAGAGAATTTAAGTACCTTTTTCTGCACTTTTTTTTAAAAATACAGTATTTAAATTGATTTAAACTGTGTATGAAGGAGTGTTGAAGGAATTTTTATCTGAAGTTATTCTGCTCTTCAGTAACTTGAACTAAAGCTAGTGTTGGCTGAATTTTGTTATTTGCTAGTAATTACAGGTGTGGGGGTAGCCACATTCTTTGATTTCCTGTCCTTGCATATTTAAACTGGTGCATGTGAAATAATTCCTGCTTTAAAACTTCAGCTTGGCCAGCTAAAAACTTGGTTATATTCAACTGGACGTATAAGAGAATTTAAGTACCTTTTTCTGCACTTTTTTTTTAAAAAATACAGTATTTAAATTGATTTAAACTGTGTATGAAGGAGTGTTGAAGGAATTTTTATCTGAAGTTATTTTGCTCTTCAGTAACTTGAACTAAAGCTAGTGTTGGCTGAATTTTGTTATTTGCTAGTAATTACAGGTGTGGGGGTAGCCACATTCTTTGATTTCCTGTCCTTGCATATTTAAACTGGTGCATGTGAAATAATTCCTGTTTTAAAACTTCAGCTTGGCCAGCTAAAAACTGGGTATATTCAACTGGACGTATAAGAGAATTTAAGTACCTTTTTCTGCACTTTTTTTTTTAAAAATACAGTATTTAAATTGATTTAAACTGTGTATGAAGGAGTGTTGAAGGAATTTTTATCTGAAGTTATTCTGCTCTTCAGTAACTTGAACTAAAGCTAGTGTTGGCTGAATTTTGTTATTTGCTAGTAATTACAGGTGTGGGGGTAGCCACATTCTTTGATTTCCTGTCCTTGCATATTTAAACTGGTGCATGTGAAATAATTCCTGCTTTAAAACTTCAGCTTGGCCAGCTAAAAACTTGGTTATATTCAACTGGACGTATAAGAGAATTTAAGTACCCTTTTCTGCACTTTTTTTTAAAAAATACAGTATTTAAATTGATTTAAACTGTGTATGAAGGAGTGTTGAAGGAATTTTTATCTGAAGTTATTCTGCTCTTCAGTAACTTGAACTAAAGCTAGTGTTGGCTGAATTTTGTTATTTGCTAGTAATTACAGGTGTGGGGGTAGCCACATTCTTTGATTTCCTGTCCTTGCATATTTAAACTGGTGCATGTGAAATAATTCCTGTTTTAAAACTTCAGCTTGGCCAGCTAAAAACTTGGTTATATTCAACTGGACGTATAAGAGAATTTAAGTACCTTTTTCTGCACTTTTTTTTTTAAAAAATACAGTATTTAAATTGATTTAAACTGTGTATGAAGGAGTGTTGAAGGAATTTTTATCTGAAGTTATTCTGCTCTTCAGTAACTTGAACTAAAGCTAGTGTTGGCTGAATTTTGTTATTTGCTAGTAATTACAGGTGTGGGGTAGCCACATTCTTTGATTTCCTGTCCTTGCATATTTAAACTGGTGCATGTGAAATAATTCCTGCTTTAAAACTTCAGCTTGGCCAGCTAAAAACTTGGTTATATTCAACTGGACGTATAAGAGAATTTAAGTACCTTTTTCTGCACTTTTTTTTAAAAATACAGTATTTAAATTGATTTAAACTGTGTATGAAGGAGTGTTGAAGGAATTTTTATCTGAAGTTATTCTGCTCTTCAGTAACTTGAACTAAAGCTAGTGTTGGCTGAATTTTGTTATTTGCTAGTAATTACAGGTGTGGGGGTAGCCACATTCTTTGATTTCCTGTCCTTGCATATTTAAACTGGTGCATGTGAAATAATTCCTGCTTTAAAACTTCAGCTTGGCCAGCTAAAAACTTGGTTATATTCAACTGGACGTATAAGAGAATTTAAGTACCTTTTTCTGCACTTTTTTTAAAAAAAATACAGTATTTAAATTGATTTAAACTGTGTATGAAGGAGTGTTGAAGGAATTTTTATCTGAAGTTATTCTGCTCTTCAGTAACTTGAACTAAAGCTAGTGTTGGCTGAATTTTGTTATTTGCTAGTAATTACAGGTGTGGGGGTAGCCACATTCTTTGATTTCCTGTCCTTGCATATTTAAACTGGTGCATGTGAAATAATTCCTGTTTTAAAACTTCAGCTTGGCCAGCTAAAAACTTGGTTATATTCAACTGGACGTATAAGAGAATTTAAGAACCTTTTTCTGCACTTTTTTTTTTTAAAAATACAGTATTTAAATTGATTTAAACTGTGTATGAAGGAGTGTTGAAGGAATTTTTATCTGAAGTTATTCTGCTCTTCAGTAACTTGAACTAAAGCTAGTGTTGGCTGAATTTTGTTATTTGCTAGTAATTACAGGTGTGGGGGTAGCCACATTCTTTGATTTCCTGTCCTTGCATATTTAAACTGGTGCATGTGAAATAATTCCTGCTTTAAAACTTCAGCTTGGCCAGCTAAAAACTTGGTTATATTCAACTGGACGTATAAGAGAATTTAAGTACCTTTTTCTGCACTTTTTTTAAAAATACAGTATTTAAATTGATTTAAACTGTGTATGAAGGAGTGTTGAAGGAATTTTTATCTGAAGTTATTCTGCTCTTCAGTTATTCCCACCCACCCGCCCTGTTTTTGTTTTGGTGTTAATCTTAGTGGCATTGAAACTGCCGCCCTCAGCCTGCCTCTGGGCCCATCTCATTTGCTCACTCAACTGAGTGCAGTGAGATCATATTCTGATTTCAGGCACTCCTACTGTGTACAAAGAGAGCATCTGGGAAATAGAAAAAAAAAAAATTAAGCTTATTTCCTGCCTTTCTTGTTAAGTGGTACAGACTATTTGTAGGCTTCTGAGCCCCAAGCCCTTCTGTGTTTGAGGGAAGCCTTCTAGCTTGTTTATTTCTTATAACTAGCCAGTTTTCTAGTTTCAGCACTCAAATCTGTTTCTTTGATCTCAGCACTTGTTCAGAAAAAAAAAAAAAAAAAAAATTTCATCTGCTTTTACTGTACTTGTGTTTTTACCTACTTTTTTTACTTTTGCATCATCTTAAAATACTCAATTGTATTTATTACTGCTTGGTGTAACTCATTCTAAGCCTTTTGGTTTAAACACTTGGGCTTTTGACCAGTTAGTTGTTTTGCACTGAGAGGGTTTGTGGTCTGCACTGTTGTGGCAGAACAGGTAGCTTACATCCTTCTAGGTTGAGAACTGCTGATTGAGGGCTCAGTGTCTGTTATTCTAAAAGTGTATTAATTCTGGTTTAAGCACTTGGGCTTTCAAGCCAGTTATTTTACATTAAGAGGGTTCGTGGTCTGCACTCTTGTGGGAGGAGAGGCTGGACTCTGCCCTTCTGAGCTGGGAATTTCTGGTTAAAGGCTTATAGTGCATGCATATCTGAACTGTTCCTTACTGAAGTTGGTGTGCCTTGTTTGCTGTGGCATAGACTGGATTCGGGCCTGCTGGATCTAGCTTTGTTTGTGTAACTTGAGCACTAATCCAGACATTCTCTAAAGTATTCAATGGTATTTATTACTGCTTGGTTGTAACTTGATTAAAGTGTAGCTATCATTCAAGTCTTTTGGATTAAGCACTTGGGCGTCAGAACAGTTGTTTTACATTAGGAAGGTTTGTGGCAAGCACTGTGGTGGCAGGACAGGTAGCTTTCATCCTTCTAAGTTGGGAACTGCTGATTGAGAGCCCAGTGTCCAAGTGTATTAGTTCTGGTTTAGGCACTTGGGCTTCAGGCCAGTTATTTTACATTAAGAAGGTTCGTGGTCTGCACTCTTGTGGGAGAAGAGGCTGGACTCTGCCCTTCTGAGCTGGGAATTTTCTGGTTAAAGGTTTATAGTGCCTGAATATTTGAACTGTATCTTACTGAAATTGGTTCACCTTGTTTGCTCTAGCATAGACTAGATCCAGGCCTACTGAATCTAGCTTTGTTTATATGCTTGTTGTTTGTTTGCTTGTTATTTCCCTGGAAGCTAATTCCACCTAATACGCAACTTCTCAGCGCTTCTGTGGATCACTAGTGATATCTGCATTGCTTACTGTACTTATTTCCTTGTTTCACTTGAAAGAAAGTTACTGTTTGTCATTTTTGCATTTAGTTTCTTGTAACACATTGCACTCAAGTTACCTGGCACTTGCTCACTAAAGCAATTATATAAGTCAGCACTAAAAATTAAAAGCACTACACCCTCACTCCCCACTGGCCCTTGTTTTCAATTAAGGATTTCCCAATATTATTCTAGCATGTCCAAAGGTCAGTTGTCAATCTCCTCTCCGGTCCAGCTGGTGAATCTGGGAATCTTGTGGCAATGTTATAACTGCCTCATGTACACAGACAACCCTCTCCTCCTCCCACATAACACAAATACTTGCGAGAGATGCAGCTATTTAGCCAAACTGGAGGCTGAGCTCTCTCAACTCAGGACTGGCAAGACCAGACAGGAGGAGAAGGCAACTACACACACCACAAAACCAGCCTCACATAATGCTACCACTCCACTGAATCAAACACATAAACACACAAAGACATACTCGGAGGCTCTGAGTAAAAATTTACCTAAACAGCAGAGGCCTCCAAAGCAGACACCCAAACAACTGCTACCTCAGGACACCCCACAAGCAACACATAAACCACAAAAGCAGTGTGCAAAGCAGTCACAGCCCTTAAGGCCAAATACAACACCATACATACTTGTCATAGGTGACTCCATAGTCAGACACACTGACGTCCCACTCACCAGGCTGAACAAGGAGAGGGTCACAGTAAGCTGCCTATCGGGCGCTAGAATCCGCCACATAACACAAGCACTCGGGTCACTCCATGGCAAGTACAAATATGACACAGTCATTGTCCATGCTGGTGTGAACGACCTGAGACGTACCTCCCTGGACTACATGAAAAGAGACATAGAGGAGCTCTCTGATTATGTAGCCCAGGCAGGTATGACCCTAACCCTGAGCAGTATCCTTCCTTCACCAAGAATGATGCCACAATATAGAGACAAGATGATCAGCTTTAACAATTGGCTTAATGTCTGGTGTCATTCAAAGGGGATCCAGTGTCTGTCTGCCTGGGATGACATGCTTGACAAGCCACGCTGCGCAAGAGGACGGCTTGCACCTGTCACCCTGGGATTCCGGATATTGGCTAAGGCTCTTGCCACCCCATAGTGCCTTTTTAGGCAAGGCTCAAATTCTAACCCTACCACCCTAGAAAACCAAAATGGGAAGAAACTGAGGGTAATGCTGCTCAATGCCAGAAGTCTAAATCTCAAAATGCACGCACTCGAGGCCCTTCTCAGTATGGAAAACATCGATGTCTGTGCTGTAACTGAAACCTGGTTCAAGGCTCCTGAGAGCAACCCGGCACTATTAGGTTTTACCTCATATCATGCGTTCCAGCCCCAAAACCCGGACCACACCACAAAAGGAGGGGGTGTATCCATATTCATAAAGGATACTCACACCTCCAGGTTGGTGGCAACGCACTAAGCTTCGGAAACCATCCAGGTGCAACTAACCATAGGCAAAACTGCTCTACAAATTGTAGCATGCTACAGGCCACCCTCTCAAACTCAGGAACCCCACACAGCCTTCCTGAAGACACTGGAGGGTATAAATGTATCTCCAAACACCATCATATTGGGTGACTTCAACTACCCAAATATAGACTGGGAACATTACTCAAGCCCTAACTTTCTAGCCCAACGGTTCCTGGAGTTCATAAATTCAAATGCCATGGAACAGCTAGTCACTGTTCCCACGAGAGGAGAAAATATACTAGATCTCATTGTCACAAACATGGGGACAAAATGCTCCACACCGAAGTATATCCCTCATTGGTGAGATCTGATCATAAACTAATCTCACTGGAAATCCACATCCCGCCCCCACCCCAAGCAAAAGACCATAGTGAAGAACTTCTCTAAAGCAAACTTCACACTACTCAAGACTGGTGTGGTATCCTTCAAGGCCCCTGAGCCAGAGGAAACCACAACCCAAGCTGCGGAAGCCCTTACAAATGCCTTCTATGAACACCTCCAGGACTGCATGGATCAGGCAATCCCAAATAAAACCAAGACTCTTTCCACAAAGGGCAAACATCCAGTCTGGTGGACCCCAGCCATTAACAAACTTTACAATAAGAGGAGAAAGCTATTACATGATAGAACAAAATCCATAAAAGGGAAGTCACCCCTGATCATTATTAGTAAAAAATACGAGCACTCATAAAATCAACTAAGGCCAATTTTGAGAGAAAAATTGCCATGGATTCAAAGGACAATCATAAGGCCTTTTCAGCTATGTTAGGAACCTGGGTGGAAACTCCCAGATATGCTCAGAATTAGTCCAAAATGATACAAAAATCACTGAACCCACAGACATTGCCAACATACTGGCAGACAGGTTCAGTGCAAACTTCACCCCTCTCCCCTAAAGGAGAGATAACTATCCCAGCCGAGTGTAGCCTCCCGGACATCTCAAATGCGCAGGTGAAAGCTGCTCTCTCTAAAGCTAAAAACACAGCATCAATGGGACCGGATGGTGTCCCCGGCTGTGTGCTACACGAGCTAAATGAGGAATTAAACCCGCACATAAGGCAGCTGTTTAATCTCAGCCTTACCACAGGATACGTGCCCAAGGAGTGGCGACGGCAACTGTGGTCCCACTCCACAAAGGCGGTGCCTCACGGACCCTGGTAATTACCGCCCCATAAGCTTAACAAGTCTAGTCTGCAAAGCTATGGAGAGGATCATAATGGAGCTCATAAACAAAGATATAGGGGACTTGCAGACATTGGACCCGACCCAGTTTGGCTTTGTCAAGGGAAGATCATGCCTTTTGAACTTGGTTGACTTCTTTGAAACAGTCACCAAGGCCATTGATGAGGAAAGGCAGTCCATACAGCCTACCTTGACCTTGCAAAGGCCTTTGACACAATACCCCACTCGGGTATTGTAGAAAAACTTACCAGCTTAAATGTAAACCCATATGTCACAAGATGGGTTGCAAACTGGCTTAAGGACAGAACCCACAGGGTTAGAGTTGCTGGCGCTGTGTCAGACTCCAAGCCGGTCACAAGTGGTGTCCCACAGGGCTCTGTCCTTGGCCCCCTATTGTTTGGCATCTACTTCTCAGAAGTACAGGCCAACATGGGAGGACTTTGGCTGACAAAGTTTGCAGACGACTGCAAACTGGGCGCCATAGTGGAAAGTGCATCGGACACGGATATCCTTCAGAAGGGACTCACGGAAACAGATAGCTGGTGCCAGAGCCATGGCCTGAAGTTAAACGCCAAAAAATGTATAGTCATACCCTTCGGGAAAAACAAGGTAACCCCAAGCTACCATATAGGTGGCAATCCACTAAGCACAGAAGAGGTTATCAGGGACCTGGGGACCCAGGTTGACAGTGGCCTTTCTTTTGACACTCACATTGCTAAAGTGGTTAGAAAGACCTTCTACATTGCCCACCTGATCATGAAGGGATTCACATCCAGATCTAGTGAGGTCATTGTTCCCCTGTACTCTTCACTTATCAGACCAATGATCGAGTACAATGCCCCATTCGGGATGTATCTCACCCGACATCTGCAGCAATTGGAGAGACCCCAAAAGTTCCTCACCAAAAGGATAAAGGGACTCCAAAATCTGTCATATGCTGCCAGATTGAAGAAACTCCAGCTCTATTCAGTCGCATACCGTCTGCTCAGAGGTGACATGTGCCTGACATACAAGGCCATGTCCAACCCGGAATTAATGGACATGCTCCACCTCAAAAAATCCAAATCCACCAAAACCACTAGAGCAAGCGACTTAAACCTTAGCACGGATATAAATAGGATGTGCTGGAGGGATAGATTTATCACTCAGAGACTCCTATGCTGTGGAATAAAATCCCGGTCCATGTGAGGCAGAGCACCTCGCTGACTCTGTTCAAGAGAAATCTGGACCTGTGGATGGGAGATCATAGGTTTACCCCAGGAATCATCTCTGTGTCACTGCTGGACAGAGGCACAACAAACTAATGGGCACAGTATTTTTTCATATAAGGGGTGGCGTAAGCCACAATAATTTGGGCTAGGCTTATAAATGCCTTAGGGCAGATAGCCTAGTATAAACCTATGAACCTATGAACCTATGAATAAGTAATAAAACTCAATATTTTTGTCCCAACTCAATTTTTATGCAAATCTTATTATTTACTGTGTCTATATGATCAAAAGCATTTCTATATATTAATAAAGAAAAGAAAAAGAGAGTAGAAAGTAAAAGGGTGTAAGGCAGAAATAAAAAAATGTAAGAGAAATCTATAAGAAGTATATACAATGGAATATTACTTACTGTTTATATTAATAGAGTTAAAATAAAACATATTATTTACTATTATTTAGTTCTAATTATTATTAGTTAAAGCATGACAGATTATTTACAAACAAGCATAAGCAGTGTAATCAAGAAAGTATAATTAGGAATAGCATTTGAAGAACATATAAACTTTTTACAAGGAATAAATATGTTATTATTCTATTAATCATATTTTCATTACTCTTCTCTCCCTGCCCTCCCCCACCCTTTACCCACTACATAATCTAAATAGAATGTCATTGTTTAAACAAAGAAAAGAAGAAGAAAAAAAAAAGATAAAGAAAAAAAATGTATCAAATTACTGACCTTACTTTTCCTTTTCAGAAAGAGAAACCAATTGAATCTTAAATCTCCAGGTATTTTGACTAGTTATGAAACAAAACATTTCTTTGCACACAGAGAATAACTTTGAATAAATCTTTTTTCAAAATATTTGTTGCTTCTTGGAAATGCAGGAACTATATTTAAAAAGATTAATAATGAAATAAAATGATGAGAGAAAAAAAAACACAGAACAAATCATTTGTTTTTTAGTCACTTCTTCTTCTCTGAAGTCTTCCACGAAGTTTCAGTTTCCAGTCTCTTTAATGAAGGACTAGCCCATTCCATTTCTTCTATTTTATCCAAAATCTTATTTTTTTTTGATAAACAGTAAAGCAGAGTCTAAGTCATCGAAAATTTTAGGACCATCAGGAAGGAAGATTTTAAGCTTGGCAGGAAACAGAAGGTATGTTTTAAACTGTGCTTTTTTAAGCTCCCTTATTAGTGGCAGAAAAACTTTTCTTTTAGCTATTACCATGGAAGAATAGTCATTGTCAAAATGCACAGTTGTCTCATTAACCTTAAAAGGAGCTTTAGCCCAAGCAGATTTAAGAACCATCTCTTTATCAAAAGATGATAGAAATCTAACTATAACTGATCTAGGATAGTTTTTGTTAGAGTTAGTATTAGCTATAGATCTATGTGCTCTTTCGATACCAAAAGAGAATGCTTCTGGTAAGTCTAAAGTTTTAGGGAGCCATGTTGTTAAAAAAGAAGTAATATTGTTACCTTCAATATTTTATGGCAGTCCAAAAATCCTAATGTTATTGCGCCTAGATCTATTTTCCAGGTCATCCAGCTTTGTTTGTAAATGTGTATTTTGTTTCAGCAGAAACTCAATGTTGAGTTCCTCTTCTTGTATTCTATTTTCCTTGTCATTCACAGCTTCTTCTATGCCTGTCATCTGGATCTTCTGTTGTTGCAGGTCTATATGTAACAAGTCTATTTGTTTTGTAGTTTTTTCTATGAAGGTGTCTATTTTAGTATCCATTTTATCCATCTTAGCAGTAAGTTGCTGGATTATAATTATCAGAGACTGAAGTTCTTTCTTGATGCTGGAGTCTTGAGAATTTGTCTTACTGGAACTCATTTCAGACTGATAAACTGACAGGAAAATTTCCAAAGTGATTTTTACAGGAATATTGTTAAGATTTCCTTTCTTTTTTAGATATAGTTCAAGAACTATATAAAACAAACATATTTAGAAAGAAAATTACTTCAAAAATTAATTTTTTAAGTAATTAATTCCTGTCAGTGTAATGAAATTGGTGGAGCTGAAGAAATCTGCTGCTATCTTGTGTTCATCCTTGGCCACGCCCCCTTAGCTTGGGTATTCTTAACATCGAGGGTCCTATCTGGTGTGTTTTCTATTTTTCTTCATAATTCTCATGTTGTAGAAATTTGTGCTTTAGGCACCTGACATGGGTCATGGCTAAAAATGATCATAGGACCAGGTTACTTGCCTGGTAAACAATGAATGAATGGACAAATGAATAAAATAAATTAAAACGAAATAAAATAAAATAAAATATGGAGTCTCAGTAGACTGTCATTCCTCAATGAACACCACTAGACTTCCCTACAAAATGACAGCTGGATCTCAGCAACAGCCACTTTTATTCTATGATTTTTTTACTTTTAAACTTATCCACTGCAGTTATTGCCCCTTGCCCTCTGATAAGTTAGGGCTAAAAAACTATGTTTATCAGCTACAACACAAACCATATTGCAAGAAAGCAGGTAGTAAAACAGTTTCCTAAAGCTTAGCCCAGCAAACTGGAGCAATCACCCTAAGTAAATCAGAAGTGAGAATGGCTACTTATCATTCAGGAAGAATCTTAAAAAATACTTACATAATATTAATAAATGAATGTCAGTGTTACATGGCTACATGTTAAAATAGCACAGGGTCATCACTTACAGTTTAATCTTAATGTATACCCTGTCTCTACCTATATAAGGCAGACTACAGTATACTACATAATTATTTCACAGTTTCTAGTTCGACTCATTAATTGCTACTTTCCTTTCTCTCGCCTCTTTCTTCCTACTCATTTCTCCCTCTACCCTTTCCCCAATCCCTTTGTTAACCATGAATATGTAGCTGTAAGCATGAAACAAATAAACAAACAAACAAATAAATAAACATACAAAACTTGACTAATTGCAGTAGCAGTTATGAGGAAATGTCTTTTCAGTTCACTTCTTTAAAGTCTCAGAAAGCCATGGTTAGTTAGCAGGGAAAATAAATGCAATGATCTAAAGCAGGTAAGTGTGGCAGCAGTTGCAAGGATTTGCCTTTTCCTTTCCATTCTCTAATCAAGTTTCAGAGAAAGATGTAACTGAGAAGCAGAGAAAAATAAAAATAAACATAATAACCCAGAAAATGTAAGTACAGGGATGTGTCAATTTTTTGTGTGCATGGTGACTGAATACTTGTGTCTCTGTGTGTGTGTGAACCAAATGCTTGTGTGTGTGAATGTGTATGTCTGTGTGTGTGTGTGTGTGTGTGTGTGTGTGTGTGTGTGTGTGTGTGTGTGTGTGTGTGTGTGTGTGTGTGTGTGATTTTAATGTTTGTTTGTGTGTGCATGTGTGTGTGTGCATGCATTTGTGTGGACGGTTGTCATGCTTTGCACTGTATGTAGCTGAAAATGCCTAAAATGAATGATGTGAAGAGTACACAGTTAAACTGCTGTGTACAGTTATTGTGTGTGTGTGGGTGTGTGTGTGTGTGTGTGTGTGTGTGTGTGTGTGTGTGTGTGTGTGGGTGTGTGATATCGAGCCATTATATATATATATATATATATATATATATATATATATATATATATATATATATTTTACTGTTTTTGGTCAAAGTTTCAGTACTTCGAACTTCACTTGTACGAACCCAGTTGTTCGAATAGTGAAAATTTGAAAACTGATGAAGGAGATCACAATACAGCGCGGAATGGGATTATTCCCTTTTCCTCACTGTAGTACAATCTCGTAGTTGGTATATTTAATTAGGGGAGGAGCACATCCCCCCACATGGAGGGGAGGGGAGGGGAGCTTGCCCCCCTGCAAAAGCATGTTTTTGTTAATTTTTTTGTATTTGTGAGGTGATCGGGTGCCTAGACTTCAGCAAAAGTGCACTTTTCGTTGAAGTGGAATTTCTCTGAAGTGGGGTTCTACTTTGGATTTTCGGTAAAGTGGCAAAGTATTAGACCTATATATATATATATATATATATATATATATATATATATATATATATACATATATATATATATATATATGTATGTATATATATGTGTATATATATATATATATATATATATATATATATATATATATATATTTATTTATTTATTTTACATTTGTTGACCGGGATAGTTCATCTGGGTGTGGAGGCCCGGGGAGAAAAGCTCCAATAAAACAAGAACAACATTGACAGGTAGAGTGTCAGTTTTACATAGAATTTAACAGAAATATCTAGAGACAATAAAGAAAGTACAATATACAATAGGCAGTTTAGTGAAATGGAGAAAGTTATTACAATATAGTAAAGTCATATATATATATATATATATATATATATATATATATATTTTTTTTTTTTTTTTTGTGAGGGCAGGGGTCTATCTTTAGTTGATCATTTGAGTATATATTAATATGTGTACCCTTACAAAAGAAAAAAAAATCAAATTATGCTGTTATTGTAGGTAGCTGATAGGTGGTGTTAACAAGTGGGAGTGGGGTATACATGGAGACTATAAAATTTAGGGGATGAAATTTGATGTGGGCTTATGTGGTATAAGCCTGGGTCTATATTAAATAAGCAAACGCTTATTCATTGACCCTAGTTCAATGAATGCTGAAAATCCCAAACACTCAGAACAGCGATTTTTTTCCCAGGGAAAAAAATCGCTGTTCCGCAAAAAAAAAACAAAAAAAAAAACTTAAAACATTATTTAATGTGGAGGGCTGTGCCCCCCACACCCCCCCTCTGTATCTGTCCACCTGGGATGACATGCTCGACAAGCCGCGTTGCTTCACAAGAGATGGCTTGCACCTGTCACCCTTAGGCTTTCGAATACTGGCCAAGGCTCTTGCCGCCCCCATAGTGCATTTTTTAGGCAAGGTTCAAAAGACAAACCCACCACCATAAATAACACAAGTAACCAAAAACTGAGAGTAATGCTACTCAATGCCAGAAGTATAAACCTCAAAATGCATGCACTCGAGGCACTCCTCAGTATGGAGAACATCGACATCTGTGCAGTAACAGAAACCTGGTTTAAGGCTCCTGAGAGCACCCCAGCACTATTAGGCTATAACTCATAACATACCTTTCGGCCACAGAACCAGGACCGAAACCCAAAAGCAGGGCTGTATCCATATTCATCAAGGATACCCACACCTCCAGATTAGTGGCACAGCACAATGCATCAGAGATCATCCATGTGCAACTATCAATGGGCAAAACTGCAATCCAAATTGTAGCTTGCTACAGATCACCCACCATGACCCCGGACCCCCATTCCGGATTTCTGGAGACACTGGGAAATATGAAGGTCCTACCAAACACCCTAATACTGGGTGATTTCAATTACCCAAACATAAACTGGGAGAACTACTCAAGTACTAACTCCCTTGCCCAACGCTTCCTAGAATTTATAAACTTGAATGCCCTGGATCAACTGGTCAACACCCCCACCAGAGGGAACAACATATTGGACCTGGTCATCACCAACATGGGTGACCGGTGTTCCACACCAGAGGTCAACCCCTTGCTGGTTAGATCAGACCATAGACTAATCACTCTGGATATGTACATTCCGCCCCCACCCCCAATCAAGTAAACCACCGTGAAAAACTTTTCAAAAGCAAACTTCACATTATTTAAGACCAAGGTGGAAAGGTTCACAGCCCCCATGCTAAAGGACAGTGCTGTCCAAGCTGCTGAAACCTTTACAAAGGCACTCTATGAGCATCTGTAGGAATGCATGGTTCATTCTATCCCAAGTAAAACCAAGACTCACTCCTCCAAGAAAAGGAAACCATTCTGGTGGATCCCTGCCATAAACAAGCTATACAACAGAAGGAGGAGGAAACTAGTACAGAAAAGAGTAAAATCCCAAGAAGGAAATACATCCCTGATCAGTATCAGCAAGAAACTACGATCCCTCATTAAATCACCCAAGGCTAGTTTCGAAAAAAAAATTGCCAATGACTCCAAAGATAACCACAAAGCGTTCTTTAGCTATGTCAAAAACCCAAGTGGAAACTCTCAGATCTGCTCTGAGTTAGTGCAGAATGGCACAAAATACACTGAACCAACTGATATTGCCAACATTCTGGCAGACAGGTTTAGTGCAAACCACCGGCCTCTCACCCTCTAAAGGGCCCACAACCATACCAGAAGAATATAGGGCCCCATCAATCACCGACACACAGGTTAAAACAGCCCTATCCAAAACCAAAAATACAGCTTCAATGAGACCGGACGGTGTCCCAAGCTGTGTCTTACAAGAGCTCCAAAATTAACTAACCCCTCACCTAAACACACTGGTCAAACTCAGCCTCTCTACAGGCTACGTACCCACAGAGTGGCACACAGCAACAGTTATCCCGCTCCACAAAGGTGGAGCCACAATGGACCCCAGGAACTACTGCTCTATAAGCCTGACTAGCCTGGTCTGCAAGACTATGGAGCGCATCATTATGGAACTCATTAACAGAGAAATTGGAAACCTCCAAACCTTGGACCCTACCCAGTTTGGCTTTGATAAGGGCAGGTCATGCTTCCTAACCTGGTGGACTTCTTTGAGACAGTTACCAAGGCATTACATGAGGGAAAGGAGGTCCACACAGCCTACCTAGACCTCGCAAAAGCTTTTGACACCATTCCCCATTCTAGTATTATAGACAAGCTCACCAGCTTGAACATAAACCCCTATGTCATGAGATGGGTTGCCAACTGGCTCATGGATAGAACCCACATGGTGAGAGTTGCAGGCTCTACGTCTGACTCTAAACAGGTTACAAGTGGCATCCCCACAGGGCTCAGTCCTAGGTCCCCGCCTTTTCAGTATATACTTCTCAGAGGTACAGGCAAGCATAGGAGGACTACGGCTGACCAAGTTCACAGATAACTGCAAACTAGGGGCCATAATTGATTCTCCAGCTGATACAGACACCCTCCAGAAGGGTCTCACTGAGACGGATACCTGGTGTCAAAATCATGGCCTTAAGCTAAATGCCAAAAAGTGCATAGTCACCCCCTTTGGAAAAAATAAAGTACCCGCAAACTACCACATAGGTGGTAGTCCCCTAAATACAGAAAATTTAATAAGGGATCTGGAGACCCAAGTAGATAGTAATCTCTCCTTTGATAATCATATTGCCAAGTTGGTTAGAAAATCCTTCTATGTGGCCCACCTAATCACAAAAGGGTTCGCATCTAGAACAAAAGAGGTTATCGTGCCTCTCTACTCATCACTCATTAGACCCATCATAGAATACAACGCTCCATTTGGAATGTACCTTACAAGACACCTGCAACAGCTGGAAAGACCACAAAAGTACATCACCAAGAGGATTACTGGCCTCAAACAGATGCCCTTTGCAGCCCGACTCAAGAAACTCCAGCTGTATTCGGTTAAATACTGCTTGCTCAGAGGTGATCTCTGCCTGACATA
Organism: Protopterus annectens; assembly: GCF_019279795.1. Lineage (NCBI taxonomy): Eukaryota > Metazoa > Chordata > Ceratodontiformes > Protopteridae > Protopterus > Protopterus annectens. Next base: position 236,680,734 of record NC_056730.1, on the reverse strand, counting down.
CAAGGCCATGTCAAACCCAGAATTGATGGACATGCTCCACCTAAAAAAAAAACAAATCCCGGAGAGCCACATGCTCTAAAGATACAAACCTCACCACAATGATAAATAGGACATGCTGGAGGGATAGATTTCTGTTACAGAGACTCCCCATGCTTTGGAACAAGATTCCAATATACTCAGGCAGAGCCCCTCACTAACACTCTTCAAGAGAAACCTTGACAGGTGGATGGGAAACAGAAAATATATCCTGGGGATTACTGCAGTGGCTCTGCTGGACAGTGGCACAGGGAACTAATGGCTCTGCTGGACAGAAGCACAGGGAACTAATCTAAGGGGGTGGCAAAAGCCAACACATTCTGGCTAGGCTTATAAATGCCCTTGGGCAGATGGCCTAGTACTTACCTATGAACCTATGAACCTATTAGCCTGGCTTGGTGCAGGAGCCGAGCCAGCTCCTAGTGAGGTGGTCTTTGAGCAAAGTTTTGAATTGGTGTAGGTTGGTAGTATTTAGGATGTGTTGAGGAATTGAGTTCCAAAGTTTAGAAATGTGGTGGGAGTAGAGGGCTTTGTTGTTGCTTTTGGATACTTGAAGAAGTGTTTTGTGAGAGGATCAGAGTTGCCGAGTGTTGGCATATGGTTGGAGTAATTGTTGTAAGGCTGGAGTTCTGTTTGGCTGGTATATTAGTTGGTGAGTAAAGACAAGTTGGGTATAGGTTAGTTGTTGTGGGAATTCTAGCCAATTTATTTGTTGTAGGGCAGAGCAGTGGTGGGACCTATATGGGGAGCTTGTGATGAACTTGGCTATTATATTGTAGGCTGATTCAAGTTTGGTAACATCACTTGTGTTAAGGTTTGTAAAGATGGGAGAAGCATAGAGAACAGTAGATAAGAGATGGGTCCTGGCGATGCTTAGTCTAGAATGGCTAGTTAGGAAAGGATTAATTCAGTAAAGAGTCTAGTTTGATGTTTGTTTTTTTTAATGGTTTGAGAGAGCTGTAGGTCGAATTTTAATTTGCTATCAATTGTGACACCTAGTAATTTGGTATGTGAGCTGGTGTTTATGATTGTGTTGTTGGAGCAGTGGATTTGAAAAGTGGCTGAGGGATTGGGTGTTTTGGTGGGGAGAAAGAGCATGAGTTTGGTCTTGTTTGGGTTCAGTATGAGGTTATTGTTAGTTAGCCAGGATTCTACTTCTAGGAAGGATTGTTGTGTTATAGCCTGTAGTTATGTCAGAGAGGGCGCGGAACATAGCAGGGCAGAGTCATCTGCATATTGGATGACAGAGGTGAGAGATGTGGATTTATGGAGTTGATTTGTGAAGATGGTAAAAAGTAAGGGCCCTAATATGGAGCCTTGTAGAACTCCTATGATAACAGGGAGCAAAGATGATAGCTCCTGTTGCCATCTAACAGCCTACTGGTGTTTGGTTAGATAGCTGTGGAAACAAGCTAGGAAAGAATGACTGAGATGTAATGTGGCCAGTTCTGACAGCTGTGTTTGGTGTGAAATTGTGTCAAATGCCTTTGAGAGATCTAGAAAGATGGATGAAACATATTTATTCTGATTTCTTTGTTCATTTATTGTGTTAGTAAAACTGAGGAGGGCAGTTGTGGTGCTGTGGTGGGGGAGAAAACCATGTTGTGTGTTTGATATGAAGTTATTGGAGAGAAGGTAGTTTAGAAGCTGGGAGTGAATACATTTTTCTAGTATTTTGGAGAGAGGTGAAAGAATGGCAATGGGCCTGTAATTAGTAAGCTCAGTAGAGTTGCCACCTTTATGCAGTGGGGTGATATAGGAGACTTTCCAGATTAGTGTGGCATGGTTCTCAGAGACAGAGCAGTTGATGAGGATAGAAATGGGATAGGGTATGACTTCAGAGGCAGCTTTGAGGAATTCTGATGGGAGGTTGTCAGCAGCTAGGCTGGTGGGCTTGAGCTTACTGAGTAGTTTTTTTATGGTGTGGGTTGGGACAAGGTTAAAGGAGAAGGAGTTTACACCCTCATTGTTGGCTACGGGGAATGTAGTAGTGATGTTTTGGTCATAGTCAATAAGTGAGTGAATTGTGTTTATGAAAAAGGAATGGAATTGTGTTGTGATGTTATTTGATGGGGGTGTGGTAGGATTAGGGGTGGACATACTACCAGATTGCAGGAGTTTGTTTATAGTGGCCCAAAAAATTTTGGGGTTGTTTTTGTTTCTTTGCTGTGCAGTCATGTAGTAGGCCTTTTTGTCAGCTTTTATCTGGGATTTGGCTTTATTTCTAAGTTGTTTGAAAAGTAGAAGGTTGTCATTGCTTTTGTTAGTTAGCCAGTGTTCCCATACCTTTTCCCTTTCTTTTAGTAGGTCTTTGGTGTTGGTTCTAAGCCAGGGTGTGTGGTAGTGTTTTATTCTAGCTATTCTGCAGGGGGCCAGGCTGTTTAAGATTTTGAGGAAGGTGGTATTAAAGTGTTGAACAGCGTCATCTAGTGGTAGTGTTTTGAGGGGGACCAGTTAATTTGTTGGAAGAGGGAGTTAAAAATGTGGGTTTTAAATAACCCATAGACTACTTGTCTAGGTGGACTAAGATTGTTTCTGATTAAATATGTGGGTAGGTGGTCACTTATGGTATTTTGGAGGCATCCTGCTAGAAGTGGTGTGTTATATATATATATTTGAGACAGTCTGTTTCTCTTTCTTCCAGTGTGTGTGGGTGATATGGTGTGTGTGCATTTGACTTATTTTGTGTTTGCGTGTGTCTGGCTTTCTAACTATATGTGAAAGACTACCTGTCTGCCACTGCATCTATTTCTGTGTATATAGGTGATAGTGTGTGTGTGTGTGTGTGTGTGTGTGTGTGTGTGTGTGTGTGTGTGTGTGTGTGTGTGTGTGTGTGTGTGTGTGTGTGTTAAGTGTGTGTCTATTTGGAGATATATCATTAAATACTTACATAACTTATAGGGATGCTACCTTGTAAGTGGGCAAAAGTGGAGATGGAGGTGTGGCCAATGACACTGGCCACACCCTGTACCATGACACCACCATAGTAGTGGCGAAGGAGATGCAGTTGAGGGTACCACTGAACATGCCCACAACCCACCAAAAAATAAAGTTAAACACATTTTCATTTTGGAAATCATCACTAAAAAGCCACTCTAAAATGAATTAGAGTGCACAGCAGACACCATTGATCCCATTTACCTTTGAACACTGCAATTAAGAAAAAAAGAAATAATAAACCTATAGCACTAATTTACCCAGCACAATGATAAAATAAACAGGTCCAACAGCAGCACATCCATATTCGTACTATACTCAAAGCAGTACATTTTAAACTTATTGACAACACAATTAAAAACAAAATACACACAAAAGCAAACTATCCTGAAAGAATGATGACACGTTTTAGCATAATTCCAAATGCATCGCATTTACTTCTGAACATGCCTACCCCCCTCCAAAAAAATAAAGTTAAGCAAACATTTTCCCTTTTAGAAGTACTTCTTGCAAGACATCACTAAATATCTAGTCTAAAATAAATTACAATGCACAGCATTCTCCATGGACCCCATTTACCTCCCAACACAGCAGTTAATAAGAAAAATAGAACTAAATCTATATCAGTAAATTCCCCAGCACATCAATACAATAAAGAACATGCCCAACAGCAGCACAGCCATATTCACATTATAATCAAAGCAGTACATTTTAAACTTATTCAAGACAGCATAAAAAATAAATTACACACATCTCCGCTTATAAAAGCAAACTATCATTGCTAGAATTTCCTTGTGCCTGACTGAGAGTGCTTCTCAAACAATCTGGAAATATAGAGCTGATAAGTATATTTTTTCACACTTTAACTGTTCAGTGTTCTGCACTGTCTTTATTTTTGCTTGACTGGATTATTTATATATTTGCTGACTGAATTTTGTTTTCTGATCTGTGCTGAATTTATTTTTGTCCCAGCCACCCACCCAACTGCTGTTGTGTTCTTAAAGTTCATGACTTTTGCAGTTACCCGCCCCTGCTGTAAATTTGATCTGGGACACTCCTCTCAGTTCCATCTCATTAGCTCATTCTACCTAATACAGAGATGATTTGGGAAGGCCAAACCCCTTAGTCCCTTAACCTTGAATTATCTTCTGTTCCTGCTCTCTCCCTCTCCACTTTATATAAAACAAAAAGAAAATAAAAAACAAAAAAGACACTGTATTCAGCTGCCTATATTTTTCTGTATTTGTGTTTCTTCCTACTAATCTGTTACTTCAACTTGCTTTTTCCTGCTGCTTGCTGCATGTTCTCTAAAGTGTTCAACTGCATCTTTCCTGTTGCATTTATTACAGCTTGTTTATAGTCTGTCTAAATTAAGTGTTATTCTAAGCTCTTAGTTTTGGTTTAAGCACATGGGCTTTAGGCCCACCCCTTAGCTCTCCCTGGCCTTTCTTCCTCACATTCTGAGAATTATAGATGAACAATTTCCTACACTTTCTCCTGCCAGTCTGGTTGATATGGGCAACCTGAGACAGTGTAGCAACTGCCTCATGTACACATGCAACCATTTACTACTACCACCTAGGAACACAATTTGTGAGAGATGCAATTACATTAGGAACCTAGAGTCCATGGTCTCTCCCCCTCAAGCCAGTATATCTGGTACCAAAAAGGTTGTCAACACAATCATTACAGCAGAAACACCACCCACACCTACACAACACACACCCACATATGCGGAGGTCCTCCACATAAATGTACCCAAACAAAAGAGACCCCTGAGGCAAAAACACATGCAATCTCCACAGCCCTCCACACAACATACCCAGGGTTGCCAGATTTCCGACTGGCCAGGTAGGGACAAAAAAAGTCTTTCACAGCAAGTGAAGACTAGCAAAAAAAAAAAAAAAAAGCTAATGACCCCTAGATTCATATGTGTGCACTAAGCTAATATCCACTAGATTTATAGGTGTGCTCTAAGCTAATGAACACTAGATTCATATGTGTGCACTAAGCTAATGACCACCAGATTCATAGTTGTGCACTAAGCTAATGAACACATAGATTCATAGGTGTGCACTAAGCTTATGACCACATAGATTCATAGGTGTGTACTAAACTAATGACCACATAGATTCATAGGTATGCACTAAGCTAATGATCAGTAGATTCATAGGTGAGAACTAAGCTAATAACCACTAGATTCTTAGGTGTGCACTAAGCTAATGATCACTAGATTCATAGGTGTTCACCAAGCTAATAACCACTAGATTCATAGGTGTGCACTAAGCTAATGACCTCTAGATTCATAGGTGTGCATTAAGCTAATGACCACCAGATTCATAGGTTTGCACTAAGCTAATGACTATTAGATTCATAGGTGTGCACTAAGCTAATGACCACATAGATTCATAGGTGTGCGCTAAGCTAATGATCAATAGGTCTTCCACGCTAGGTCTATAATGCGGAACATCAGAGTTCCGCATTAAACAAAAGTAGCTCTGTGTTTATTTATTTTTTTTTTTGATTGGCCCAGGCCAATCAAAAATAAATAAACACGGAGCTACTTCTGTTTAATGCGAAACATCACAGTTCCACATTAAACAGAAGTAGCTCTGTTTTGCGATTTTTTGATTGGCCCGTATACCAGCGTACGAGCCAATCAAAAATTGCTAAACAAGGAGCTACTTCTGTTTAATGCGGAACATCACAGTTCTGCATTAAACAGAAGTAGCTCTGTTTTGAGATTTTTTGATTGGCCCGTATACCGGTATATGGGCCAATCAAAAATCACTAAACACGGAGCTACTTCTGTTTAATGTGGAACTGTGATGTTCCGCATTAAACACAAGAAGCTCCATGTTTAGCGATTTTTGATTGGCCCGTATGCTGGTATATGGGCCAATCAAAAAAAAAAAAAAACAAAGCAGAGGCTGCCTGGGATTTAAACCAGCAGTGCGGGACTCGAGATCAGGCTGCTGATCCCGGGACAGTCCCGCCAAAATAGGGACGTCTGGCAACCCTGCACATACCACACATAGTCCACACACCTGTGTCTCACAGACACTAAGGCTTCACCATAAACCCAACATATTAGTCATAGGAGACTCCACTGTGAGATATACAGATATGCCTTTCACCAGGCTGGATAAGGAGAAAGTCACAGATTAGTTGCCTGTCAGGTGCCAGAGTCTGCCATATCACATATGCATTTAGGTTTCTCAACAACAGGCACTGTTATGACTCTGTCATAGTCCGTGTTGGTGTGAATGACTTGAGATGTACCTCTCTGAACTATATGAAGAGAGACATGATTGAGCTTACAGATTATTTGTCCCAGACAGGTATGTCCCTAGCCATAAGCAGCATTCTGCCATCACCCAGAATGATGCTTCAATACAACCAGAAAATGATTGACTTTAACAATTGGCTTAGCTTCTGGTGTCATTCCAGATGGATCCAGTACCTGACAGCCTGGGAAGACATGATCGACAGACCAGGATGCTTTGCCAGAGATGCCCTGCATCTGTTTCACCTGGGCTTCAGGCTCTGGCAAAAGCTCTTGCCTCCCCCATAGTGCCTGTTTTTAGGAAACATCCTGAGGTTGATAAAACTAACAAAAATTTCGACAAAATGCAAATTAAAGGTCATGTTGCTAAATGCTAGGAGTCTAAACATGAGACTGCACTCATTGCAAGCATTCTTAACCCTGGTTGAAAATGCGGAAAGCACCCCAGCCTTATCTGTTTACTCATCCTATCATACATTCAGACCCCAAACTGTGGGCAGTAAAGCCAAAGGTAGTGGAGTTTCAATATACATTAAAGACATACACACCTCCAGGCTGGTCAAATAGTATGATGCACAGGAGACACTCCAGGTGCAGTTAACCATTGACAAGATCCCTATTCAAATCATAGCTAGCTACCAGCCCCCAAATCTGACTCAAGATGCCCAATCCGCCTATTTGGACCTATTCGAATTTATCAAGATTCAACCCTTTACCCTGATCCTGGGTGACTTTAGCTTCCCAAACATAGACTGGAAGAGCTACTCATGGCAAACACAAATGCCTAGAGATTCCTTGAATTTGTCAATGCAAATGCCTTGGAACAGCTAGTCGATACCCCCACAAGAGGTGATAATATCTTGGACTTGGTATTAACCAACATGAGTAACCACTGCAGCATCCCTATGGTATCATTCTCCCTGGTAAGATATGACCATAAAGTGGTCACTTTCGAAGTAACCATCTCCCCCAACCTGCCTCTAGCTAGAATCAGACATAAAAACTTCTCCAAAGCTGATTATAGCCTCCTGAGGGATGGTATAAATATCTTCCCAGCCCCCTCCCCCTCTGTAGGAACTGGCACCAATATTCAAAACTACACCAAAGCACTATACGAGCATTTATATAGATGCATGGAATCAGGAATGCCTGACAGGACTAAATCATCCTTCGCAAGGAAGAGTAAACCTGTCTGGTGGACATCTGCAATAAATAAACTCTATAACAAATGCAAACAAAAATTGCTGTCCAAGACCAAGAAGGAGCAGGTGCCCAATTGAAAGCAATGTCTCCTTAGCCTGAACAAGCAATAAGTGCACTAGTGAAATCCTTCAAAGCAAACTTTGAGTCCAAATTGGCCACATCTACTAGAGACAATCATAAAGCCTTCTTCACATATGTCGGTATCCTCAGTGGAAGCACCCAGATCTGTTTAGAACTGGTGGTCAAGGACACCACATATACAAATGCTGTAGGTATAGCAAACTTGATGGCTGACAGATTCAGTGAAACTTCACCCCTCTGTCCCCCCATCAGTAAATCAGGATATCCCCAGTACCTGCCCCCTTTCACTTATATCTAGGGAACAGGTCATCACTGCTCTCTCAAGGGCAAAAAATACAGCCTCCATGGGACCCGATAACATAGCAGCCTGCATCCTATGTGAACTCAGGCAGGAACTTGCAGCACCAGTAGGTGCCCTATTCAACCAAAGCCTGAATACCGGCTTCATCCCAGCTGAGTGGAGAACAGCCACTGTCATCCCTTTACACAAAGGTGGAGCATCCACCGATCTGGGAAATTATAGACTCATCAGCCTAACTAGCTTGATCTGCAAGGCCATCGAACAGATTATCATGGACCTCATTTACAAGGACATTGGTAACCTCCAAACATTTGATCCCACACAGACTTCATCGAGGGGAGGTCATGTCTACTAAATTTGGTTGACTTCTTTGAGGCAGTCAACAAAGCCATGGACGAGGGGAAGACGGTGCACGCCACCTACCTTGATCTGGCCAAAGCCCTTGACACTATTCCCCACTTGGGCATAATAGATAAACTCTCTCATCTAGGCATCAATCTATATGTTAACTGGCCCACTGATAAAATCCACTTAGTCAAAATAGGGGAAGCCACCTCAAGCAGTAGACCCGTAACAACCAGCGTACCCCAGGGTTCAGTCTTGGGGCCTCTGTTATTTAAGATATACTTTTCTGAGGTGCAGGCCAAACCAGAGGGCTATGGCTGAACAAGTTTGCAGATGACTACAAGCTGTTTGCTGTCATCAATTCCCCTAGTGATGTAGACATCTTCCAAGAGGGTCTCACTCAGACAAATTACTTGTGCCAGAAACATGGCCTCAAGCTGAATACCAAAATATGCATCATCATCCCTTTGGGGGGAGTGACATCCCTACAAATTATCACATTAATAACAACATCCTAAGCATGCAATCAGTGGTGAGGGATTTGGGCACCCAGGTTGATAGCAACCTGACTTTTGACCACCATGTTTCTTCCATTGTACAGAAAGCCTTCTACATGGTCCACCTCATAAGTAATGGTATCTCATCCAGAGACAAGGAGGTCCGAATCCCAGTATTCTTCCATTATAAGGCCCATTATTGAGTACAACACCCCATTCGGCATGTAACTCGCAAATCACATGCAGCAGCTGTAGAGACCACAGATGTTCCTCACCAGGAGAATCCAAGGCCCCAAACATCTACCATACACAGATAGGCTAAAAGCCCTATCCCTCTACTCAGTTTCATACAGACTCCTCAAAGGTGACCACTGTCAGGAATACAAGGTGATCACAGACCCCACCTTGATGGGATTGCTGCATATCCACAAGTCATGCTCCATTCAAGTAACTGGCACCCACGGCCTCAACCTGGTCTGTGACATCAACAGAACTTGTTGGCAGGACAGATATGTGTCCCGGAGGCTCCCCATCTATGGAATAGATTCCCTCTCCACATCAAGCAGAGTACCTCTTTACTCCTTTTTACGCACAACCTGGATAACTGGATGGGAAACAGAAAATATACCCCTGGGTTACACCTGATCAGGTACTGACTTGTCTAAACATGGGCTAAACTCTTGACTAGGCTTATAAGGGCCTCAGGCTCAATAGCCTAGTAACCTCCTATGATCCAATGATCTTGAAACAGCCACAACAACATGGACCTAGTATAATACAAAATGCACTATGTTTACCTATGAACATGCCCCCTCAAAAAAAAAAATTATACAAATACACATTTTCACATTTAGAAGTAGTTCTTACAAGTCATCATTAAACAAACACTATAAAAATTTCCCAAAACATTTCCATCTGTTAACACAAATTAACCTGAAACATCTACAATAGCAATAGAAATATATCAATCACACTACATTTATCCGTGAAACTTTCCCCTGCCAGAAAAAAACTTCTATAAATACATTTTAGCCTTTAAAAAATGCTTCCAAATCATCTCAAAACAAACACAGCAATTATAGATTAAATTAGACACACACACACACACACACACACACACACACACACACACACACACACACACTACTTGCAAATCTCAAAATGACCACTACACAGACTTAAATACTGTGCAGTGCACACCATTTACCTCTAAATATTAAAAAGTTAAATTGAAATACAACACAGTATTCCCATTTAAAAAAAAACTAGAGCCATAAAATACTATTTATACTTACCACTACAATCAGTCTTTGCTGGCTAGCTGGCTTCCTTGCTGGAATGGATGGCTTCCCTGTTAAAGTTGGTGGCTGGCTGGCTTCCCTGGGCTTGCTGGAGTAGCTGGCTGGCTTCCTTGTCCCTCCTGGAGTAGCTTACTGTCTTCCCTGGCACTGCTGGAGTGGCTGGGTAGCTGACTGGCTGCTGGAGTGGCTAGCAAGCTAGCTGGATAGTTGGTTGTCTGCCTGGTGGAATGGTTAGCTGGCTGGCTGCCTGCTGGAGTGGCTAGCTAGCTGCCTGGCTCTGGCTGCTGGAGTGGCTAAGTAGCTGGCTGGCTGGCTGTGGCTGCTGGAGTGGCTAGCTGACTTGCTGGCTGGCTCTGGCTTCTGGAATGGTTACCTGACAGGCTCTGGCTGCTGGAGTGGCTAGCTGGATAGCCCTGGCTGCTGGAGTGGCTTGATTGCTGGCTGACTGGCTGTAAAAAAAATAAAAAAAAAAAAAGACAAATCCCAGTCAATATTGTTAACAGCTGTAGAAATGCTAATAAAAAAAACACTCTACAGCCATGACCTTTGTAGGGCTCTACCTGCATCAGTCCCTGCCCTCTTCATAACTTCCATCCAATTGCTGCATGGCTTACAACACCTGGACTTAACAGGGAATAGCTCTGCATGCAGGTCCAGGTTGGTGACATAAATTGCTCTGGAAAAAAAGGACGTATTTGTAGCTTTTCCTTGGCAATTTAGCTGCCTTCCAGACTATCTGCAAATATACAGAGCTGAGTATATTTTTTTGGTTATAGAGTTTGTTAATTGTTGCTTAGATCTCTGTTGAAACCGTTGTCTCCCTGTTCTGAGGGAAACAAGTATTTTTTTTGGTTTTAGAGTTTGTACTGTTAGTTGTTGCTTAGATCTCTGTTGAAACTGTTTTCCCCACCCCTATTTTCTGCAGTGTCTTCAGTTGGTATAACTGTTTTTTTACAGCTTGTGTGTTATCTAACTCAATGATCACTTGCATAAAATTTGACCTGTTAGTAACAGCCTGCATTTAATTGCTGGAACCTGTGTTCTGAGAGACTGCCTTCCAGACTATCTGCAAATATACAGAGCTGAGTATATTTTTTTTGGTTATAAAGTTTGTTAATTATTGCTTAGATGTCTGTTGAAACTGTTGTCTCCCTGTTCTGAGAGACTGATCTGCAAATATACAGAACTGAGTATATTTATTTGGTTTTAGAGTTTGTACTGTTAGTTGTTGCTTAGATCTCTTTTGAAACTGTTTTGTTCCACCCACCCTCCCTATTTTTGGTTTGTAGTTTAAATTTGGTGGCTTTTGCAGTTGCCCGACCCACTGTAGATTTGATCTGGGACACTCCCCAAGTCCCATCTCTTTACCACATTCTACCTAATAAACTCTTTCTGCACTTGCTTTTAGTCCTTTTTAATTTAATTGCATTTTTTAAATTGTGTTTGGTCTAATATTGCTACATACTCAAGTGTGCTAACTTGTACTGCTTGTGAATTGTTTTTACTACTGTGTTTGCTACTTTTCTGTAAAAAAAAAAAAAAACTGTAAACCTGTTTCCTACCTTTCCTGTAACTAGTGTTCCAGATACAGATTTGCTGTATCCAGGACTGTATGTAAGCTTCTGAGCCCCCCCCCCCAAGCCTTTCTGTGTTGGAGGGAAGCCTTCTAGCTTATCAGTGGGAGTGGTAAGCACTAGGTAACCTGTCTACCACATAAGGAGTGGTTCTGGCCCAGAAATTGTAGTTATTGGCCGTTTGGGCAATCTCTTCCATCTCTCTCAACTTTCTGATTTGAAAGCCTGCATTTGCACTTCTTTCTGTCCTGTAACTCATCTAGTGCAGATACAAATTCTGAGTTTTAGCACTTAAATTTGCTTATTCATGCTCAGCACTTGTTCAGAACTTGTAAGCACTAAATAAGCTACTAATTACTATAGTGCTCAGTCTTCCTCATTACCTAGAGGAAAATAGTTTTTGTACTTACTTTTCTCACTTGCTTAGAGAAAAACAGATCTTGTACTCACTTTCCTCACTTATCTAGAGAAAAATAGTTTTTTGTTCAGGCATGTATAAGGGTCAACTCCCAGTGTTCTCTCCTGTCTATCTGATGAATCTGGGCATCTTGAGGCAATGTAGAAATCGCCTCATGTACACAGACAACCCTCTCCTCCTACCACCCAACACTACAACCTGCGAGAGATGCACTTATCTAGCCAAACTGGAGGTAAAGCTCTCTCCAAACAAGACTGAACTTGGCAGTCATGAGGAGAAGGTAAACATTTGCACCACACCACACTCATCACATAGTCTCACTAAGTCTACACCACCAAAATCCACACATAGTAACGCAAAAACATTCGCGGAGGCTCTCAATAATAATCTGTCTAAGCAACAGATACCTCCAAAGCAGAAATGCAAGCAACCTCCATCCCCCAACACAACCCAAATGACACATAGCCACAGACTCACTGTGCCACTCAACCACAGCCAATAAGGCAAAACAATGTACCCAACACACTAGTCATAGGTGACTCTATAGTCAGGCACACTGATGTCCCACTCACCAGGCTAAACAAGGAGAAGGTTACTGTCAGCTGTCTATCGGGTGCCAGGATCCACCATATAACCCACGCACTCAGGTCACTCCACAACAAGTACAAATATGACTCTGTCATTGTCCATGTCGGTGTGAATGACCTGAGATGCACCTCCCTGGAATACATGAAAAGAGACATGGAAGAGCTCTCCGATCCTGTAGCACAGGCATGTATGACCCTAGCCTTGAGTAGCATTCTGCCATTGCCCTGAATGATACTGCAGTACAAGGACAAAATGACTGACTTCAACAATTGGCTTAGCCTCTGGTGTCATTCTAAGGGCATCCAGTATCTGTTTGCTTGGGATAACATGGTCAACAGACCACGATGCTTTGCCACAGATGGCCTGCACCTGTTGCCCCTGGGATTCCGGATACTGGCTAAGGCTGTTGCTGCCCCTATAGTGCCTTTTTTAGGCAAGGTTCAAATAACAAATTCACCACTGTAACAGGAACGGGCAAGCAAAAACTGAGGGTAATGCTACTCAATGCTAGAAGTCTAAATCTCAAAATGCACTCACTCGAGGTACTCCTTAAAATGGAGAACATCGATATCTGTGCAGTGACTGAGACCTGGGTCAAGGTTACAGAGAGCACCCCTGCACTACCAGGCTATAACTCATACCACACTTTTTGGCCATGTAACCTGGAACGGAACAGCAAAGGCGGAGGTGTGTCCATATTCATTAAGGATATCCACACCTCCAGGCCAGTTGCTCAGCATAATGCATCCGAGGTTATCCAAGTGCAACTAACTCTGGGCAAAACTGCAATCCAAATTGTAGCTTGCTACAGATCCCCCACCATGCTCCAGGATTCCCACTCCTCTTTTCCTGATGTGCTGGAAAATATTAAGGTTCAACCAAACACCCTAATAATGGGCGACTTCAAATACCCCACCATTAACTGGGAAAACTACTCATGTACCAACTCCTTAGCTCAACACTTTATGGAATTCATAAACTCCAATGCCATGGATCAACTTATCCACACACCCACCAGGGGCAACAATATCCTAGACCTAGTCATTACCAACATGACTGAACGGTGTTCCACACCTGAAGTCAACTCCTCATTGGTCCGATCCGACCATAAGCTAATCACCCTTGATATCCACATCACGCCCCCACCCCCCATTAAGAAAACCACGGTAAAAAAATTCTCCAAAGCTAACTTCATGCTTCTTAAGACAGAAGTGGTGAACTTCATGACACCTATACAGATGGACGATACAGTTACAATTGCTGAATCCTACACAAATACACTATAAGCACTTACACGAGTGCATGAATCGTGCTATCCTAAACAGAACCAAGATGCTATCCTCCAAAAAAAGGAAGCCAATTTGGTGGTCCCCGCCATAAACTAACTGTACAACAGAAGGAAGAACTGTTGCAAAAGAGACTAAAATGCCATGAGTGGAGGAGCTCCCTGGTCGGCCTCAGTAAGAAGCTGAGATCCCTTATAAGATCCTCCAAAGCTAGCTACGAAAACAAAATTGCCACTAATTCTAAGGACAACCACAAAGCATTCTATAGCTATGTCAAGAATCTCAATGGCAACACCCAGATCTGCTCTGAGTTATAGCACAAAGGCAGAAAAATTACAGAACCAACTGATATTGCTAACATCCTGGCAGATAGGTTCAGTGCTAACTTTACCCCCCCCCCCTAAAGGACTCATATCTATACAGGAAGAATGCAAAGTCCCTGTAATCACAACTATGCAGGTAAAAGCTGCACTCTCTAAAGCCAAAAACACAGCATCCATGGGACCGGACAACATCCCAGGCTGCATTTTACATGAACTTCAGAACGAAGTGGCTCCCCACTTAAGCACCTTGTTCAATAATAGCCTCGCATCAGGCTTTGTGCTCACTGAATGGCACACAGCAACAGTTATCCCACTCCACAAAGGGGGAGCCACCACTGATCCCGGGAACTATCGACCTATTAGCCTGACGAGCCTGGTCTGCAAGGCCATGGAAGATATCATCATGAAACTCATAAACAAAGACATTGGTAACCTCCAAACTCTGGATCCCACCCAGTTTGGGTTTGTGAAAGGCAGATCATGCCTCCGTAACCTGATCAACTTCTTTGAAGCAGTCACCAAAGCCGTAGATGAGGGTAAGGTGGTTCACACAGCCTATCTTGACCTCGCCAAGGCTTTCTACACCATCCCCCATTCTGGAATTATAGCTAATCTCACTAAACTAGGTATAAATCCCTACTTCACAAGATGGGTTGCCAACTGGCTCACTGACAGAACCCACACTGTAAAAGTTGTAGACTCCAAATCTGACCTCAAAGCAGTGACAAGTGGAGTACCACAGGGTTCCATCCTGGGACCTCTCCTGTTTGATATCTACTTCTCTGAAGTACGGGCTAACACAGAAGGCCTCTGGCTAATGAAGTTTGCAGATGACTGCAAACTAGGAGCCATAGTCAAGTCCCCAAATGTTGTGGACATCCTACAGAAGGGCCTCACTGAGACAGATGCCTGGTGTTAGAGCCATGGCCTCAAGCTCAATGTCAAAAAGTGCAGTGTCATTTCCTTTGCTAAAAACTCTGTACCCATGAACTACCACATAGGCAGCAATCTACTTACCACCGAATGTGTGAAAAGAGACCTTGGGACCCAGGTGGACAGTAGTCTCTCCTTTGATAGTCACATCGCCACAGTAGTCAGGAAGTCCTTCTACATGGCACACCTCATCATATAAGGGTTCTCTTCCAGGAAAAAAGAGGTCATTGGCCCCTCTACTCAACACTCATTAGACTCATTATAGAGTACAATGCCCCTTTTAGAATATACCTCACAAGACATCTGCAGCAGCTGTAAAGGCCACAGAAGTACCTCACAAAGAGGATTACTGGCCTCAAACAAATGCCCTACACTGACTGCCTCAAAAAACTCCAGCTTTACTCTGTAGCATATCACCTACTCCGAGGCGATCTCTGCCTAACATATAAAGTTATGTCAAACCCAGAGCTGTTGGACATGCTACACCTAAAGAAATCACAATCCCTCCGAGCTACATGCTCAAGGGACCCAAACCTTGTTACCACAATAAACAGGACATGCTGGAGGGATAGATTCCTGTCCCAAAGACTTCCCATTCTCTGGAACAGGCTGCCCATCTATGTCAAGCAAAGTTCTTCATTAGCACACTTCATGAAAAATCTTGATGAGTGGATGGGAAATAGGAAATACACCCCGGGATCACTTCTGTGTCTCTGCTCTACAGTGGCACAGGAAAATAACTTTCTTGGGTGGCGTAAGCCAGGGAACCTTGTTGGCTAGGCTTACGTAGGCCCTTGGGCTGATAGCCTAGCACCTACCTATGAACCTATGGACCTATGACTGAAAAGTGGGACACACAGTGGACAATGGGGTGAGGTAGTTCAACCCATGAGTGTCCCGCTGATAAACAGTAATAACTTAAAATACTTTCTCCGACAACATTGAAACATTAAGCAGAACTATTTTACATCAAAAATATTTTTAAAATGCATGTAATAATAAAACATGGATAATACAATTTTATAGATACTAAAACAAACAATGTAAGAGATGGTACTAAATGCAAAAATGGCTTAAATCCCAGATCTTTATTGAAGACAGATTTAGTGCTTTTGTCCTGTCTTTAGAAAGGACTTCATCAGAGTTAGTTTACAGGAAATTTCATCACACTTTAAAAAAAAAATCTACCAAAACCCTGTTAATCCTGCCAAAAGTAGTTATTTCTGTAGATTCTGGCTTTTCTCCTTTTTCTCTCTTTTTTTTCAGTTTTCCTCATGCTTGCGCAATGTGCCACGGTGCTTGCCGATGCTCATCACATTTGCACAGCAGGACTACAAATGTATCAGACATGACCCAGACATCTAAAAATAGAAACTGGATGCTTTCAATTAATATCACTGAACAACACTGTGCATTGCACAAACCCAGTAAGTGGTGCCATGCTACAATCATACCATGAAGTTAAAAATGACTACTAAAATACATTGATCATGTAACCACCCAACTTGGGTTAAGTGTTGGACTAGAGTACAGATGGTTCTGGGTTCTACTCCAGAGTATATAAACTTTTCTTATCATAGTGTGACATTGCAGCTTATCCAAATAAAATGTAACTGTAAAGAAGTAACTGTGGAATTGTATTGGGTGAGTGTTTTTGGTGATATATTTGAAAAAATTGTATGCTGCTTAGCATCGCACAATTACAGGTTTGCGAGATGGTAAGTGGCATGCACCTTTTTAAAATGTATCAAAAGTCAGACAGCACTCTCAGTAAAAGCAATTGGTAGGAAAACATTGAACTTAAAGGGGAATTACTGGGAACTGCACTTTATACATTCAGGTCTAACTTGTGAAGCAATGTCTGGTGCTGGCAAGGGTGTACGATTTAGAGCACGATGCTGGGGTATCCAGGAGTTCAAGGTTTTTATTGGGCTCCTGGTTAGGAATCATGTCCCATGTTTGTTGCAGGAAGACTATACTGGCTCTCACTACAAAGCAGAAGCCTGGGAGATTTTGACAAGGGCTCTTACCAGTAAGATGTGTCCCCTGCACCAGTGAACAATGTCGTCACCACTATGATGACCTCTGTAGGAAAAAGAGGGATAACGTTGATCAGTGGAACAGGGATTGCCAGGCAGGGAAACCCCGGTGATGTGTAAGTGGATTTACATTTATTACCTGAAAATGTTCAAGCTGACAATGATAAACACCGGTATTCATAATGCTTTTTGTTTTCCTTTTTTCCACAGCTGCAGAAGGGAGGGCATTGACTGTGAGGTGCCATGGTAGGTGATTGGCAAGGATGAGAGAAGCATGTGGTAACTAAAAGTAATTATCTAAAGCACTGTTATTGCAGCCTTAACAGTTACAGATGGATTAGTTGCTATATCATAATTTTTTATCAATTTGTAAATGCATATCTGAAGAGTAAAATCAGGTATGCATGCATTACATTGTGGCATAGTTTTCAGTACTACTTCTATCTGCTGAAAACCCAGATTTAAGAATCACTGCTTTGCTCTGGTCATTGCAGGATTCATGGTTGTCTAGCAAGCACTTTATATCAAAGTCAATAAATAAATGAGTTTCAAAATGTTATGTTCACACAAATGCTATGCAACTATCAATGTATGTAATAGCAATATTTGAAATATGTTCCTAATTATGGGCCCTTGTACACCCAATAGTTTATGATATGTCAAGATACCCTACTCTAAAAGTTGAAGAGGTGTGGTCTGAAAAGCAAAGCAACAGCTGCACATTTCCAGATAACAGTGACTATAAGTCTAGAAAGTGTAAACGAAAGTGTGTGCATTATGTTGTATTCCAATGGAAAAGTGCAGTATTACAGTAGACACTGCTCGTGAGTTCTAATACGACACTCCCCAAATATAAAAATCATCTGATTACAATACTATGTTAGGTTTTCATCAATAAAAAGTACAGTACTGTTATGTAATCAGGATTCTAGCATTTGACCTGCTGCTCTGCAGACCTGTGGCTTCAATGGCCTGCTAGCATGTGTAATCACTGTACATCTAGTCTAAGTAATAAAGGAATTTCTTAGCAGTTGTTATTGTTTAAAGTAGACTGCAACACAATACAATGAAGTTATTTTTGAAAGCGTGTTGTATAATGTGTGAAGTTACTAATGTTTTCCATTTTTTCTCTCACCCCCACCCCATATCTTCTTTTTGTTATTTTTGGATTACTTATTATGTTTCTTTGTTAATATTATTATACTATTATTTATTTAATCATAGTTCACCTTATTATATAATTTTTATTATTTCTTATGTTTTGTTTATTATGTATAATTTTATCTTCTGTTGTTATTAAATACTTTTCCATTTGTATTATTTATTTTTTCTTTCCTTCTGTAATTACTTCTCTAGTTGTCTGCAGTCCTTACCCTAACTGCTCTCCTACCTTTACTTTTCATCTGCAAGTACTTATTTGCTAGCCCTGCCTCCTAAATTGCCCTCTTACTGCCTTTCTGCTATTACCTTTATCCCCCTACATTTCTTTCAAACGTGCCTGCTGCTGCTATTTCTCACATCATTCACAAATTGCTTGGTGGCTATCATTCTTTCTTCTCTGAACTGGACTTAACTGCTCTTACTGAGTGAATCTCCTTGGTGATTGTTTTTCTGATAACCAGTGGCCAAGGGTGTGGCCCCATTACATTCACCTTTGCTAATGCTCTGGCTTACTCCTCTCCCCTACCCTACCCCCATTCCCACCCATGCCCACTTCAATTACATATATCCTTATCCACTTCTGCAAACTCCTCCTTCACCCTTCCCCGCCTACTGCATTCCATCCAATCACATCCCCTTTCTCATCCTCCAACTCCACTCCCAAGAATTACCTCACTCTACGTTCCTCTCCCACCTCCCTCAAAACTTATTACTCAATCCATCATTCATCTTCTACTCACTTAGCTAATATTATACCTCATCTTACTCAGTCTATCACACCCCTTTTTCAATCCTCCTATCCTCTTCTTAATTCTATATCTACTCCTACCAAAAAAATGTAAAACTTTTTGACCCTACTCTAAGGCTTCTTTCATCTTTTCTCTCTTTTTCTCCTTTTTCTTCACCCTACGTACGCTCACCTGTAAGAGCGTTTTTACTCTGGATTATACCGCTCAATGTTAGCGCTTTAAGAACGTTTTTTTTACCCTACTGTAAGGTTTCATTATTTTATTCTTGCTTTGTTATTGTTAGCTCTTCAATAAAAGCGGTTTTTATTTGACCCTACTGTAAGGTTTTATAATTTTTTTCTTTTTTCTCTAACAGCTCTTTTGAAAGAGCTGTATATCCTTCAATAAGGTTTTCTTTTTCCTTTTTTCTTTTTTTTCACTGCTCCTTTTTAGCGTTACGTTGAACCTGTCCCACCTATGCCTTTCTGCGAGAGCATTTTTGTCCTACTCTGAATCTCCCCGTGCAGTATTGGGCTCCCGCACCTCCCTCCAAGCCTAGTTCTCTATCTTATCCTCCCATGTTGTTATCTGCCGTAAGGTTGTTCCTCCATATTAGCATTTAATCATACTCCTAAGCCCTTTCATACAATTTGGCTACCCGTACCTCCCCATGTTATTTCATGAACAGTATCAATTGTTTTTGGACTATTTTTATTTTCATGTAGAAGTTGTGCATTACACTTTTCAGAACTGCTTTTTGTTGTTTTGTGTACTCTTTTCACAGTGTGTATTATTCTAGTCACTGTATCAATTTTCCTGTCAATATAAGGCAGGCCTGATCATTTTTGTTTTTACAAATGTTTTGTACAACCTACTGTGCCTAGTGTTTCTTTTACAGTCAGACATTGTGCATGTACTTTATTTTTCCGCATAGAAGTAAGCAGGTTTTGTTTGCTCAGGAGTACTTTGTTTTTTCATATAACAATTAGAATCTCTTTTCAACTATTCCTAAGGATGTTGACATTGTCTCTTGATAATGCCTCATGGATGTTTCTGAGCTAACTCAATACTGTTGCCTTAGTGTCTGCATTGTCTGCTCTTTACTTGAAATTTAGGGACTGATTTCACTGTTTTGTTGCCCTCACTCGTAATGACTATTGTAACTTTCTCTTCTGCCTTGCTTGACCCCTCTTCTCTACTAAAAGGACCTGTGTGGTCTTAAGGGACCCTGTCAAAAATCTGCCTTCAAGCCATCCTAACGTGAGGTCATCTAATTCTGCTGGCTCACTATGACCATAATCCTTCTTGAGCTAATCAAATAAGAAAGTATGTTTCCTCCCTGGTCCTAAACATTAAAATGCATTTAAACTTAACCTCTCTGTAACCTTTGTGTAAACTTAGACTAACCTACTAGATATCTCCTACCCAGCTTTACTGATTGTTTTAGGCACTGAGTCAGATAGCCAGCAGCCAGACCCCTACCTGTCCTTGTACCTGCGGTGTATTCCCCCCCTGCCTGACTTATCTGTCTGAGCCACCTCTAGCTACTATTTGCTTCTAACTTATCCCGCATTCTGCTCCTTGACCACTAGAGGGTGCTGTTTGCCTACCTTTTTGCTATTTCCTTTCCTCTGGTTTCTCCTATTTTAATGATACTACTCTCCTACCTGATTCCCCTATTTCTCATCATACCTCTTGCCCATCCTCTAATCTCTTCTCTCACTCTCTTTAAGATCTCCTCTCTATCCTTTTAGCCTTTCTTTTTCTTTCCCTTACCACTCTATCGTCTTATCCTTCATCCTATCCCCCCCTTTTTTTTTCTGTCATTGAACTACAGAAGTCACTCAAAATTTACCTGGACTACTGCATCTGCTCTGGCTTTCCTCTTCCTCCTCTCTGATTGACTCCAGGAAATCTGTTACTTACCTGCTCTAACCCGCTCCGTTCGCCCTTCGGGCTCACTCCGCTCCCCTACCCTACCCCCAATTCCCACCCACCCCCAGTGGTCCTAACTATATATCTCCTTTAAAACTCCCCTTCCTGTTTCTTTCCCCTATCTAAACTCTCTACCACACTTCTACCACACCCCCTCATCTGCAACTTCCTTTATTAACTATTCTTAGGATTTCTTCCAACAACTGTTCCTTCCTCACCCTACCTTAAACCACTACACAGTATAAAAACCTTTTCTTCCTCCTCCTTTTACTCTTTATTGATTAACCCTTATCTCACCCATTCCACCACACTTCTTTACTTCCACTCCCACATCTCTTTCATACCTACACACTAAACTCTCCTCTCCCTCCTCCTTCCATTCCACTCTCCACCCCCTTCCCACATACCTCCACATTCCATCTCTCTTTCCACTGATTCTCACATTTTTCTTTTACCCTAATGGATCCAACACAGAAATTAATTTCTACTCATACTCTACTCTTAACTGCAACTCTTGTAGCTCTCACTATACCTTACACACTAACCTCCCTTGAACACTATCCCAACCAACAAACTCTCCCTAATTCCCTAAGACATACTCTACAACATAGTAATATAACCTGTACCTCTACATACCTACTTCCCAAGTATCATAGACCTACCCACTTAACCTACCTCCACGTCAAACGGTCCATTTTCACTAACTACAAAATTCTAAAATGTATCCAATTTCCTCAAAAACACCCTCTATTAGCCGGCAATATTCATCCTAATCCCGGTCGCAATACTCATATATACAATCTCCCAAATAACTCCACACCTAATCACACCATTACAAATAGACCATCTAACTCCCTCCTGATAGCACACCTTAACATCCGTAGCATTAACAACAAAACTTCCTACCTTCATGCACTCTTACAAGTTTATTCCTTTGACATTCTCTGCATAACAGAGACATGGCTAAAACCCACTACCCTTGATCAGGTAATTATTCCTCCAGGATTCAATATCCTAAGAAATGACCGTAAAACCAAAAAAGGCGGCGGAGTAACCATTTTGTACAAAACAGGACTCCAAGTTAGCACCTTTGACATGCACCTTCCACCTACTAACAATGCAGAAATCCTAACTGCCAAGCTAGAAGTTAACAACTCCAAATCCATCTATGTTATTTGTATATATCTTCCTCTAGGAAATAATATAAATACACTTGAAAACATACTCTATCACCTCTCCTCACACCTGCCTCAAGAAACCATTATTCTAGGAGACTTTAATATAGACTGGATAACTTTCTCTTTACACAACCCTACCAATCACATACATCTACATGGTTTCTCTCAAATAATTACCACTCCTACCAGAATCCATAAACCAAGTAATAAAGCTACCACCTTAGACTGGATCCTTCTCAATAGCCATCTTACTACCTATAAACCAGGAATCCTTCCTGACGATATTAGTGACCACATGATAACCTATGTTATTAGGCAGAAAACACATTGTCCTAATTTTCATAATATTATAACCTGCCGCTCCAAAAAATTCTTCAATCCCCAATCCTTCCAAAATGAACTCAAAGCATGTGATTGGTCTCCTATGCTTAACCTCCAACTAGATGAAGCAGTAACCTTTTTCAATACAAAATTCATACAAATCTTAAACTCCCATGCCCCAATTAGATCCTCCTGCCTAAAGACCAAAATTGCCCCCTGGCTAACAAAGGAAACTAGACAAAAGATCCACCTCCGAAATATAATTTGGAACAAATAGAGAACTTCTAAAAGTCCATCAGATCACCTTTATTTCAAACAATTAAGAAATGCCACCAAGAAAGACATTCTCAGAGATAAAAAAGACTATTACTCTAAACTCCTTCAATCCCAAAAAGCACAACCTCAAAAACTCTGGTCAGGCATTAACAAACTACTTCAACCAGGACACTCTAAAACTCCTTCACCTTCTGGATTCCAAATTAACTCCAACCAGATTCCAGATGCTTTCAATAACTATTTTACTGAAGCCATTCTAAACCTTGCAAATTCTATACCACCAAGCACCACATTGCCTCTTAACACCCCTAATCCTACAACTCCTACTTTTCATTTACAACCTGTTCCTACATCCCACATTTCTACATTCCTTCAAAAACTCAAACCCTGCACCCCATCTGCTGATTGCCTTCCAGCAGAATACCTACAAATAGCAGTGAAAGCCATTGCCTACCCCATCTCCATCCTTATAAATAGAACTGTCTCTGAAAGCAAAATCTCATCCATATGG
Organism: Protopterus annectens; assembly: GCF_019279795.1. Classification (NCBI taxonomy): domain Eukaryota; kingdom Metazoa; phylum Chordata; order Ceratodontiformes; family Protopteridae; genus Protopterus; species Protopterus annectens. The sequence goes on along the minus strand of NC_056730.1, from coordinate 236,657,476 downwards.
AAAGTTTCCCACATTATCCCCCTACACAAAGGCGGCTCATCTACTGAGCTATCTAATTTTAGGCCTATAGCCTTACTCTCACCCACTGCTAAAATAATGGAGAAATGCATACAAAGACAGCTACTTGACCACCTTATGCACAATAATCTGCTTGCCAATTGCCAACATGGCTTTAGACCATTCCACAGCACTACTACTGCTTTACTATCCTTCACCAACTCTATTAATGAAAATCTCAACAACAACACTTTCTCTTCGGCCCTATTTTTAGACCTCTCTAAGGCCTTCGATATGGTGAATCACAACTTACTCCTGGAAATCCTAAAAGCCCAATCATTTGACTCACAATCACTTCTTTGGTTTAAATCTTATCTTGAAAACAGACAGCAGGCTGTCCTTTGGAATAATACCCTTTCTTCTTCCCTCCCAGTGACAATCGGTGTACCTCAAGGCTCTATTTTAGGTCCTCTTCTCTTCTCATTATTTATTAACAATCTAAATACCAATATTCCACAAGCCACTTGCATCCAATATGCAGATGACTCAACATTAATTAGTTCTGTCAAATCCATTCACTCTCTCCAACTACAAACCCAATCAGTTTTAAACACTGTTGAAAAATGGTTCATGCAACACTGCCTCCTTCTGAACCCCAAAAAAACAAAGCTACTACTCTTTGCTCTTACTCCTAAGTCATCTATCCCTAACTTCACAGTAACCTCTAGCAATGGCACTAATATAGTCCCTGATACCTCTACCCGCTTACTGGGAGTTACAATTGACAACTCCCTTAGCTTCGATGAACACATTAATTCCACAATAAAAACTGTCAACAAAAAATTAGGCACTCTCTATAGAATCAAGCCCTTCCTTACCGCTCCAGCCAGAATTACTCTTGCACAGACCCACCTTTCCTCTACCCTCTTCTATGCTTCTGCTATTTATACCAATCTATCTAGAAATAACATGAATAAACTTTCCACCTGTTATAACAACATAGCTAGATTTGCTACCTGTTCCCCCTATAGAACTCACCACTGTCATAACCTCAAACAATTGGGATGGCTTGAACTGCATAATAAGCTACTCTATCAGCAACTTGTGATAACCCAAAAAATCCTCCATCACCCCAATAATACACCAATCCTCACTAATCTAATCACCCCCTACAAAAATCTCCCTACACTTCGCTCAGCTAGCAAACCTCTAGTTTCTAGTGTCAAACCAAACAACAAAGCAGGGGACTCACTCTTTTCCAACACAGTAGGAAAAAGCTGGAATCAACTTCCAATTGAACTGTCTTCACTTGCCTCCACATATCTATTCAAAAAGCATCTTAAACAATATCTAAAGAATCATTGGCTTTGTCCCTGCTCCAACCCTGACTGATTATACCCAATATACAAAAATGTCATAACTAATCTTGGTTCCTAATGCTCTTGCAAATATAGTGTATACTTCCCTGATAATAGTGAACTTCTACTCTCATCTGATAAAAAAAAAAAAAAGTCTTACTTCTTTTTTATGAGTATCCATTACGAAAATTGTTACTAAGTTTTTTATTTCATGTCATTTTTTATTGTATCTAACAATTTTTTTTTTTGTAAACTTGTCTATTGTTATATTGCATACTTGTCTTTGTAACTTGTAGGAGCTTTTCTCCCCGGGCCTCTACTGAAAATGGACATGTATCCAGTTAGACTAGCCCAGTCAACAAATGTAAAATAAATAAATAAAAAATAAATAAATAAAAATAATAATGTTTGATTTTCTTTTTATTTCATTCTAATATATTTGAATAAATCTGTTTCATATTTTATTTCATTTTTGCTTTTGTTTTTTCTTTATATTATTACTACAGCACAGCAGGGTAGGTTGGTTACAGGTGATCCACCCATGCTCGATCCACCAGATGTAGCACCAAGGCCCAGCACTTCTGAGATGCCATCTGGTTGCACCCCCACCTGCTACTCCTGCCCTACTTAGACCCTTAGGTAGATCTGCCTCAGGGGCCAGGCATGTGGTCTTTTCATGGAACAGAGGCAGAGGGGGTGCATAAATTTCCTGTGCAGAGTTGCCAGATGTGTTACATAGGATTATGTACCAGATCATGGGCACACACCTACTCCAGATGGAAAACATGCTGTCCATCCTTGTATGGCAGACTGGCCATTGGTGCAGACATTGGCCACTGCAGTCAAAGGCAAAGTGATGGAACAGTGTTGACAGTCCAAAGGTTAAGGACTTGAGTCACACTGCTACAGTGCTGACATCCATGGGACCTCAATTCTCACACCCCCACCCCAACCAAGGTGTTCACCCCTCTTGTGTCCTTCACTGACCCTGTCCTTGTCTTGTATGTCTTGCCTGTCTGCAAATGCTTCCTGACCTTCCCAACTTGCCTGCCAAAGACTTGTCTATGTCCCTTCCCCAACATGCCACTCTTTCCCTTAAAAAAGGGCACCTGTCCCTAAAAAAAATCATCCCATACATAGCTCTCCATTTCTTAGATGCGTCTGTTTGAGACACCTAATTTCACAATGCAATTCTCTCTCTGGAGGTGACGGTGCAAATACAGCTTAAACTATGTACATGTGCCCAATTGTTACTGTTGAAGAACTGGATAGCTATGTTTTTTTCTTACACCCGTCCTGCACATTCCTACCTTCATTTCACTTTGTTTTCCCCCTTCTTGCTCCCCATTTCATCATTTTCTTATCTTCCCCATTTCTTTTCTTTAAAGAGTTAATGCGTGATGCACACCATTGCTAAGCAATGTTAAGCAGAAGTAGTATCAGTGAATATATGTAAATATATAGTACACACTTGTAATAAAAGTTATGCTGATACTGTATTTCTAACCTGGTACTGTTGGACTTTGATAACAATGCATTAACATGTCAAGACATAGAGTAATTTAATTAGCAGATGTATTCTAAACAATCACTGTTAATTGCCACATATTCCCAATTAAGAGTGTTTGCATAATGGTGTGCATCATGCAGCAAGTCTGATAAAATATTAATTCAGCAACGCACATAAACTTGTCAGCTTTAAAGAGAAATACATCTGGACAAAGCCATACACAATGGGGTGGGCATAGGTCCATCAGTAAAATGACATGTTGTAAATATTGCTCTAACAAACTTTGGTAAATGATTGAATAACAGGTATTGCATGATTATTAATTCATTTACTTAACTACCAGCTGCAATATGCATCTGGGGACTAATGTAGAGCATTAGACTACATTGCAGATGGCCCGGGGCTCTAATCCAGTGCAAGCATACTTTATTTATACTGTTGTGAGATTGCAGCTGATACAAATAAAGTGTTAGTATAAGGAAATCACTGTGGAAAAGCACTTTTTGTAAGTTATTTTCGTATAGATTTACAAAAGGTGTGTGTCGATTAGCATCTCTCAAACCAATGCAGTTATTTTAAAATGTTTGTGATACTAAATAGCACACACCTTTTCAAATGTATCAACATTTCTCCAGTGCACACTCTCCATAAGTGCGATTAGTGGGAATAACATGCTGTTTTATGTGTAATCATTTATGGCCTAATACAAATAACCTATTGCAACCTTCACCCTGCTTTCTGTGTCAAATATTGCCCATTTCCATGGGCTGTTGCACACTGTGCAGCAATGTGCAGAAATGATAACACATATATAATGGAAGTCAGTACCATGGGCTTCAAACCAAAGGAAGATATCACTGTTTTTACACATGGTGCCACACAGTCAGAGTATGACATATTTTCCAGGATACTCAACACAAACTGTTATTCGGTATGTACTCATACACACACACACACACACACACACACACACACACACACACATATATATATATATATATATCTGTTGCTTCAATAACTCTATCAGGTGTGGTCATGGGTTTAGCTCATTAAAGTTTGATCATGCGCCACATTTTGGGTCAGGATGGTACCAGGTACAAAAATAGCATCATGTAATGCCTTCATTTCTTTCTTTGCATGTGTGTTGGTGGGTTGGAATAGTGTTGTAGGTTGTACTTTTACAAATGCATATTAGCATCTGAAATACAACAACATAATTTCTTGCATTTGAGCATTTATGAGCAATGTGCACCAATAAATGGAAAATTTTTGCAAAAGAAAAATGGGGAAATAGGAAAGTACTAAAATGGGGAGCAAGCAGGCAGACAAAATGACATATTGCAGAATATATGTGGCATTGCCTATTGTGATAGAAGGTGTTACGGTGTTGTTGGAGGTTGATGGTACATCTGCAGCCACAGGAGGAGTTACAAGATCATCAGCTGTTTATGCACTCAATGCAATAACAATGAAACGTGTGGTGCTACATGTTACTGATATCCAATAAAAGTGAATAAGCTCCTCTTTACCATTATGGCTCAGTGTTGTACATCACAAAATACTTCTATAGAGAAAAGAAAAGGGGAAGATAGGAAAGTGGTGAAATGGGGAGCAAGCAGGAGACAAACAAATTGAAAGGAGGGTAGGAATGTGCAGGAAGGGTGTAGGTATGAATCATAGCTATCCATTTCTTCAACAGTAACAAATGGGCACATGTACATATGTTTAGCTGTATTTGGACTGTCACCTCCAGAAAGAGTGGTGACAATAACATACTTGTGTTGTGAAACCAATTGGACCAAATTAGGTGCGTCAAGTAGATACATCTGCAAAATGGACAGCTATGTATGGGACAACTTCTTTTTGTAGGGACAGGTGCCCTTTTTTTCTTTTTTAAAGGAGTGGAATGTTGGGGAAGGGACATGGAGAAGTCTAGGGCAGGCACATTGGGAAGGTGAGGAAGCATTTATAGACAGACAAGACATACAAGACATACAAGACAAGGACAGGGATGATGAAAGACACAAGATGGGGGTGAACACCTTGGTTGGAGTGGGGAACCTATGGACTTCATGATTGGTGACAGTGAGGATCAAGTTCTCACCCAATGGACTGTCACCGCAGTCACCTCACTGTGCCAGTGGCTAATGTATCTGACATCTGCGTCTCCTTGTGTTATTAAGTATGACAATGGAGAGCACTGTCTCCACTCTGCGTAAGTGTGCACCAATTGTGTGGTGCACAACCCTACTCACCAAACCTGGCAGTTCAGCTCGGGTGACAAAATCATCCCCGCCTCTGCTCCCAGAGGGAACCACAGGTCTGTCATCTGTGGCAGAACTACCTGAAAGTACAAGTAGGGCAGGGGCGACAAGGGTGATGTGGCCAGGCTGCATCCCAGAAGTACTGGGCCTTGGTGCTGTAGCTGGTGGAGGGATTGTAAGCATTCCAGGGGAACTGTCCTACCCTGCCATGCCATAGTAATAACAAAATTAAAATCCAATAATGAAATTAACATAACATAAAATAATGTACACAATATCAGTTACATAAAAAATAAGTAATACAAAATACAAATAATTATTATAATGAAAAATATGATTAGATACATAATACATAATATAATGATAAAAAAAGAAGAGAAGGGGAGGGGTGAGAGAGAAAAAAAACATTAGCAACTGCACAGATAATATACAAATCTTTTTTTAATTAATGTAATATATTGTATTATAATTTACTTATAACAATAACAAATGCTAATAAATACCTTTAATATGTTGAATACTAACCTGTTGCTAACACAGACACTCTTACTACAGATCAAATTGCATCCAGCAATCATGCATGGTTGCATATATTGAACCTGTACATGTCCATGTACAGTGTTTACATCTGACAGTGGGCCATCTCAGGCACAGGTATAGAGGTCTGCACTTCCACTGCTATAATTATGAATACATAACCCTGCTCAATTTTATTGATGACAAGCTAAAACATTATTGTAAAGAGTTGACCTTAAATTTGGGGAGTGTGTTATTCGAACTCATAAGTAGTGACTTATGCAATACTGTACTTTTCATTTGGAATACAGCAATAATGGCAGCACTCTTTCCTTTTACATTTTATAGATCCAGGTTCACTGTTATAATAATAACAATCTGCAGCATGCTTTTGGTGTCCCTGGTATATAGGTCATGTTATAATGATAACAATCTGCAGCATGCTCTTGATGTCCCTGGTGTATAGGTCATGTTATAATGATAACAATCTGCAGCATGCTCTTGTTGTCCCTGGTAGATAGGTCATGTTATAATGATAACAATCTGCAGCATGCTCTTGTTGTCCCTGGTATATAGGTCAGGTTATAATGATAACAATGTGCAGCATGCTCTTGGTGTCCCTGGTGTATAGATGCAGGTTCACTGTTATAATGATAACAATCTGCAGCATGCTCTTGTTGTCCCTGGTATATAGGTCATGTTATAATGATAACAATCTGCAGCATGCTCTTGGTGTCCCTGGTGTATAGGTCATAATTTACATTGCAATATTTATGTCAACTTAAACATGTACTGTACAGTTTGGAAGTGTGGTTTTCTAAATGACAGCCCCTATCTACTCTGTAATACTGGACTGTCATTTTACTAAACATAGTAATGCATGCAAAATATTGCATTAAAATGAACAAATGCATACTCAAAGTGATATGCGTTTAACACAATAAGCTACATTTACTCCTAATGCTAAGCTATACTGTTATGAAGCATACATACCACTTGCACCTCTCGTCCTTCTCTAACTTCCCTCATAGGCTTACACATTTAGTGTTCGCTCTGCATTAGCTGTGGGAAAAAATAAAACCTATTAAGATCAGCAATCAGAAACAGATGCAGCTGCTTCATCATTCAAGCAGTGCCTGTAAGTTATACTTACACATATGTGGAGTGCCGTCAGTCCTACAGTCATTGATCCAATGATCAAGCATATCACTCTTCTTCATCCTGAGGTCTCAGTAGTGATTTCTGCAGTGTTCACCAGTGTGAGGGATACCAGTAACAGTGGACAAATCCTGGGCCAAACTATTCCATGCATCTGATTTGTAATCTGATCCATGACAGTGCTTCTCCAACAACCGGGGGCCATAATCATTCACTAGGTGTCCAGCAAACACTTTGGACTCCTAAACAACCTACCTTTGAGAGCGAAATCTCAAAACTTCACCCTGAATGCCAGCCATGTGTAATACAGATGAACACTAATGTGTAATGTATTTTCCCACCAATTACAGTTATAAGTGCATAGGTTCATAGATTAATAGTAGACTAACTGCCCTTATGGACCATTTTAAGCCTAGCCAATTACCCCATGTCAGAATCAAACCCTATACCTTGTGTCTGGAGGACAACTACCTTAACCATTATGCCAATCTCCCACCCTATAACAGATATGGAGAATGCAGAATGTTGCAGTCTGTAACATTTGAAAATGGTGCGTGCTGGTTAGCATCACACAAACATAGGCAATGTGTTTGTGTAAAGCTAAATAAGCACAATATGTGAAATAATACAGATATCAATACAAAAACTGCACAACTGACATAATATGACTATCTCGTCCATCAGGACTATAATTATGATAAAGGAAGTACTAGGTCAACTACTATAATTTATCATGTGAACTGGGACACCATTAAAGAGGTTAGAGTTCTGTGGTATTAGAACCCTGGATCTTAGCTATACCAGGCCTACATTCACAGTTGTTCCCACAACAAGAATGAAGATGGATTACTAGGTATAACAAGGACACATTGTAAGAAAACAAGGCTGCAAAACTTGTATTTGAACCCAGGTCCATGTGGGGGTAAAAGTGACACTTAACTGCTTGCACTGCAGGAGAAGTTATGTAAGCTCTGTTTAAATTTGTCTTCATTGTAAGATTCATACAGGCTCAAAATGTAAGAAAAAAAGTGATAACATGCAGAAAACTAAATCAATGTATGATATATACAGTACAATTTGTTAGTACACAGGGATTATGCTTACATAGATCTACAATTCAGATCAACATGCAATGTAGATTCAGAGCACTGCATGGGTGTCTTAAAGCTGTTGTTCTCACATGTACCTCTGTAGCAAGCAGCAACCATCACTCAACACACAAACAGCTCAAACAGGGAATGTACATTTATATTAAAATACTACATGTTAGATGTACATTTAGTTAAATGTTTAACTCGGAAAATACTGCATTTACTCCATACACAGGCTGAATAAACGAAAAACTGCCAGGAACCACCATAAAATGTAAAAAAGCTTTTATTGAACGAGCGCTTTCACGCACACACAGGTGCGCTTCATCAGGTTACAAATCACATAAAATCAGGTCAGAATATATACACTGATAATCAAATAATTAAGTGATTAATCTCCATTCAATTATTCAATTAAAACCATTAATCATTACACATTTAAAGAACTAGTTCTAAAAACCTTTCAGAAGTTAGACCTTAGTTAGCATGGTTTCAATATATCGTCTGCGTTATTATGACATCTCATTCGTTGCTAACAGGTCAGATAAACATTTAGACATTTAAACATTTAAAATTGCCTCCAGATATTTTATTTTATATACTGATGTTATACATCATCATTTTGTGCAATTCATTCTTTGTACAAATCATCAGGATTTTTTATATATATATAGAAGCCAAAGTTTTTCAACAGACAATCAAACAATGGTGTTTAATATAAACATTAATTTCTACAGAATCATACTATAAATATATATTAGTATTCATTAAACTATCTAAGGGCATAAAGAATTATTAACAAAATATATATATATGTAAAGCATTTTCTATTTGAAAACGCATTATCACTATGGATATTAATGGTATATTATAAGACATAAACATTAAACATAAAACATAAATAAATAAATAATGGTGGTTTACTTTGAGATAACCATTTAACATGCTCTACTACTATAAAGCTATGCAGATTTAAATTTATTCATATTTGCATGTATAAGTCATTCATACTTGTATCAAATAATATATATAGCAGTTTCAGTTATTGAATTTCAGCTTAACAACAATTGTAGATGGCGTATGGTAGGCCAGTATTTATAGTCAATCCACATGTTTCATAGTATTATAACTAGTAAATAATATAGCATATAATAACTCATAAAGCTTAAATAAAAACATAATAATAATAACCCCATACAGCAACAAAATGGACCAATTGACAGGACCAAGAAATGTATACAATAGGACAATATATCTCATGACACTAAATACTAATAGTTTGTATCATTCATGATAGTTCATACAGCTATGACATATATTAGTCATTAAATGTATTAAGTATATAAAACTATACAAGAATTGATCAAGATGGTTCTAATAAAGCAGGACGTATGCTGATCACCGTATTCAGACCAGGTAGAATGTGAGCTTTCAGTTTCAGTATCCATCTTAATTCATGTAATTCAATGCTATTTATTACATCTCCTTCTCTTTTGTTAGGATTTATCACTTGTAGGACCAAGAAACTGAAACTGTGCTGGGGATTTTCTTGGCAATGTACAGCTAATGCATTGGCAGAATTACCTCTTCTAATATCATAGACATGATTATATATACGGTCCCTAAGACGCCTTGACGTCATCCCTACGTAAAACCCATCACATTTGCTACATATCGCAAGATAAATAAGGCCTTTGGTATTACAGGTTGCATAGAAAGTAGGTTTAAAGTTTGGATTAGAACCTAGGGCTTTGGGCATTTGAATTTTACTAATATGTCTACATAAAGAACACTTGCCACAAGCAAAAGTCCCTGTTTTTATGCTTGCCCTTACGTCGATGGTAGTTATATCTAACCTTTCTTTACAAAGAAGTCTTTTTAAATTTAAACAATTAGTGTACCTAAATGTAGGTTTCTTTCCTACAAACTGTATTAGTCCGGGATCCAGAAGCAAAATCTTCCAGTTTCCCTTTATAATTTCAGTTAGATTCTCAACATCATTGCTATATTTAATAACATATGTAAGATCTTTAAAGTTTTTATTCCTGCTATTAGTGTAATGTGAATTTGCTAGATAATCAGACCTATCAAGAAAGGTATTAGCTATGTTGTTAACAAGTTCAGCAGGGTAGCCTCTATCCAAAAAGTACTGTTTTTGATCTTTCATTAGATCTATAGCTTCCAACTTATTGCTACATATTCTAAATATTCTTGACATCTGACCTTTGACGATATTTCGAAAAATGTAGCGTGGATGTAAGCTATCATAGTGGAGAATACTGTTTCTCCAACAAGATTTTCTAAATAATGTAGTACTTAGTTTAGCATGGTTATCCTTCCTTATAGTAATGTCCAAGAAATCAGCTCTTAATAGCGAACTTTCATATGTAAAACTAAAGAATGTAGTAGATGAATTCATATGTTCAATAAGTCCATTCAGCATCTCAATACTACCATTCCAAAGTAGAAGGACGTCATCAACAAACCGTCTATATAGGATAACATTAGTAAATCTAGGGTCATTGAATAGATGTTCTTTTTCCCACCTGTGAACCACTAGATTTGCGTATGCATTAGCACAGGGAGTGCCCATTGCCACTCCCCATGTTTGTGCATACACTTTGTTATCGAATAAAAAGATGTTATTATTAAGAATCAAATCCAAAAGACAGCATATATTCATAATTTCGATGTTCTCAATAGTCCCAAGCTCAGTAAGATGTAGTCTGATCGCTTCAAGGCCATAGTCATTGGGGATGCTGGTGAATAAATTCTTGATGTCTAAAGTAACTAAATATGTATTTTTGTTAATGTTATTAACAACCATATCTGATTTCAAAACATTCAAAAGTTCATATGAGTTCTTTAAGATAGTAGGTATATCTTTGACTATTACTCCTAACTTTGACTGTACATAAAATGAGGCATTTTCAGTAACCCAGCATTCACCTGACACTATAGGTCTTAAGGGGGGTGGGTCTTCTTTTTTGTGGAGTTTGGGCAATCCCTTTATCACTGGAATTAACGGTGATTCAATCAGCAAATAACAGGCTGTTATGATTCTTGTTTTCAAATATATAACACTGTCCTAACATGCTGTGTTCCTTGGTCAGTCAGCAATCATATGACCAGTACTGTGGTACAGAGCGTGTGTGAAAACAATTCTATATTATTGTACAAAAGTAAGAAAAAGCAAAACCACCAACAGTAACTGGATACTGAGTCCACAGAAAAGTATAGCAATAAATCCAAAAAACAGATAGGACTCAGTAAAGGTGATGTAATCCAGGATATTAGATAAAATTAGTTTATTCTTTCTAAGACATAAGCACTTTCGCAGTAACCTGCTTCATCAGATGTATCACTAAGTTCCATTACAGTCATTTAAATACAATTTCGCAGTAACCTGCTTCATCAGATGTATCACTAAGTTCCATTACAGCCATTTAAATACAAAGTCAATTATCAATGAAGCAATCACCAGTGAATCTGCATTTAAACCAAGTACTCGCTCAACGAAACCAAACAAAATCCCAAAACACGGTAAACTGGTAGCTGCTTTTCAAAGCAATGAAACTGAGTGAAAATGAAAGATATTTATTAAACGTAATTCAATAAAAACACCTTGATATGAGCGCTTTCGTTTGGCTTAGCCAAACTTTTTCAAATACAATTCATTACTAGAAACACGTGAAATATATACGTTGCATTTCAATTACGTCATTTTAACCATAACCAACCGACATAATTTACCCTAACAGAAATTTATATTAATGTACCACAAAATGCAATAAAAACTAAGACAGGAATGGATCATATACCAAAAAAAAAAAAAAAAAAAAACTTAAATAATCTAACAGAACCCTAGGACATATAATATATTAGAAACTGAAACTGTCTATTCTAAAAATAAAGCCTACAAATATGCTCGAATTTTTAACAATGCTGACTTCTTTTTATCAAGTATAAAATGTTGAATAATTAATTTATTATAATACATTCTAACCTATGTCATTTAATCACTACAATGAACTATTGTATGAACAGTGAAGTAATAATATTAAAATACATATTATGATGAATTTTTAAAAAAAATAATAATAATAAATACTGGCAAATAGTGTTGGATGCCACTAGGGAACCAGGACTTAATGATATGGTTTCAATTGTTCCAGTTCTAAAATTAAGAGCAGCCAAGTTGTGATTTTTTAGTTGTCCACTAGATGGTGCTATGGTATTATTTTCTGGTCTTTTATACATCCTTTTCAACATTTTTAACATTTTTTTCTATGTTTTATATTTAATATGAGTTTTACAAAGATTTAAGGACATACTTTTACTAAATTAATAGTCTTTACACCATTCAAGACAGGAGTATGAATTTTTTAACATTTTACATTTGTCAAAGTTTTTTAAAAAAATGTTTTTTAAATAAGGTTTTATCCAAATTAATCAATTAAATTATTATTCCATTAACTAATTAATTAAATATGTATAAAAACAGGATATCCTTTTACTCAAGTTGTGTGTTATCTGATGAAGATATTCGAAAACGTACTTGGAGGAAAGCGTTATTAAACTTTGGAATTATTCTTGTGGTTTTTGTGATTCCTGTGGAGATTATTGACTACTTTCATCTAAGGATAATTATCCACCACTACTTTGTTACTGCTGTACTCATACCCTTATTTGGGCTCCACGAGTGAATATTTTTGGTTTGCAGTCTTGTTTTTCACTCATTCCATCATCTGACAAGTGTTTTAGTAACGTTTTGATGGCGGAGGCTCCAGGGGCAGAGAACAGCAATGAATCTTCCCTTTCTGAAAAAGGGGAATTACGGAAAGTTATTGGACAACTATCACAGCTCATTGAGCTTTTGACTCCGGTTTGTACTTCCATAGTGTCCTTTGCTAACAACCGCTTCAATGCTTTGGGGAATTCTAAGCAAACCGCTACCGAGGTTCGCCAATGTGCACACGGTTCACAACTACTTCCTGGTGCTGCTAATGTTTTGAATGTGGAAGGAACGGTTATGTCCGAGATACCTAACATTCATGATTTTGACGAATTTCCTTTACTTTTACGGTCAGGGGTTTCTGAACCGCTTGCCAATACCAACGGACAACCTTTTTCTGCAAAGGATCAAAGAGACTTTCGTGAATTGCGTTCAACACGCAAACAAGGTGAGCTTTTAAATGTTGATACGAACTTTGATTTAAAAGGGTTTCTTGACCGAAAATTTCAATTGTATTCATCTAACAGTGATACAAATGATATACCTATGCATACTAATACTTATAGAGAAAAACTTGACATGTTATATTTTTACATTGACAAATATGAGAGATTAGGCTGTGATTCAACCTATTTACAGGAATGCATTAACAAAAACATTGTTCCCAAGGGCTTGCGTGTGTGCAAGTACCCGAATAGGGTTGAAGAAAACTCTGACTTTCACAAAGAATTAATACACATATTTGACAATTGTGGAATTGAAATAGCCAAAGCCATTATTGTGGAGAATGACAGAGTTAGGGAACATCTCTTGAGTAAGATTAACCATGTCAATTCCCATATTACTGGTGATTTACTCTACAATGTTCAAGCTGAAAGGTCATTGTACAATAATATTTTTTCAAGTATAGAAAATGAGTGTATAAAAAACATGAAAAGGAAGGCCTCCAAAATGGAGAGAGATCTCAAGGCCTATAGGTTAGGAAATGCATACCCCAAACCTAGGCCCTTCAATTCTTATAGAAGTGAATCTGGTTTTAACCACAATGATGTGGATACTAACATTGATTTGAATTACAATCAGAATAGCACAGTAGAAAATCAGGATGAAATCCCTTTAGATTTTGTACCCCCCCCCGCAGGTCAGACAGGTTACGAATCGCACTCCAGTGTATTACCATCATTACCCTCCCAAGAACAACTACAGGAGATAAACATGGCTGAACATTCTAATCATTCTAACTCCAATATTATTGTACAAAATGGGAAAATACATGAATTCCAACAATACAAGATTTTCAACTATAGTCGTTTGAACATTACCATGGAATTTTTTGATTTATTTGTCAGAGGTTTTAAATTCATTCCTTTGAGAAAGACAAATGTTTCTAGGGCTATAGTGGATCTAAAATTATTTTTAAGAAAACAAAATTTGGGTCTTATTTTCGGTGATCACAACCAACACCATGACCCTACCCACAAAAGCAACACAGATGCCAATTTAAAGAAAAAGAGTGTTTTTAATCCACCCCTCCATCCCCAATTAAGGAATTTGGAATGTCTCCTGGAAAAAGAAATAAGGAATATAGTCAGTTCACATTATGTTTCCTCCAATCTTTCCAAAAAAGAACTTGAACTATTGGAATTTTTCAAGGGGAACAAAACAATTAGAATAATGCAACCAGACAAAGGGGGTGGTGCAGTCCTAATGGATGCTATACAATATGAAGCTAAAATGAAAGACAGCCTTGAGAACACCTATAATTATTCGAAAGCTTCCATTAATGAAATAAACATTTCCAAATCAAAAATCAATGTATTACTGAATGACCTACTTTTAGAAGGTACCATCACTTTGGATATGTACAACTATTTACATACACAAAATCCAAGGGTTCCCTCTGTTTTTGGAATCCCAAAAGTACACAAAGATCACCACGACCCCCCTTTGAGGCTTATTGTTTCATCAGAAGGCTCCATCACAACACCATTAGCTAAATTTGTGGATGTGAAATTGAAAGAATTATCCAACCAAGGTAAAACAGTTCTTAGTGACTCATGGGACTTTTTAAGACAGGTCAAGTCCAACTTATTTTCAAAGGACATCATTTTTATAACTCTGGACATTGTAGACCTCTTTGGATCTATCCCCCATGATACAGGATTATTGTGGTTGGAAGATAGTATGGCACAATACGGTTGCCTTTCTGATGATGATTTTAGGACTTGTCTTGTTTTGATGGAAACAGTTCTCAAGAACAATTTCATGTTCTTTCAAGGAGAATTTTATAAGCAAGAAAAGGGGGTAGCTATGGGGGCAAAATGTTCGCCGACCTATGCCAATATAGTTCTCACATGGTGGGAGACTCAATTCATCAATGAAAGTGAATTCAAAAACTGTTGGGTTCTTTATAAACGGTTCCTTGATGATATAGTTATTTTTTGGACCGATACCATTGAAAGATTTTTTGAGTTTTTGGAATATATAAAAAACACTACCACCTTCTTGGATTTCACCTATAGTATCAGTTATGAGGAATGTATTTATTTAGACGTCCTGTTAAGGAAGTGTGATGATCATTTTACCTCAAGAATACATAGGAAATCCACTTTCTCAAATTCCTATCTTCACTTTTCGAGTGGTCACCCCTTTGGACAAAAAAGAAATATTTTAAAGGGTCAATTGATCAGGTCCAGTAGGATGACATCGGAGGACACAGACTTTTTGGAAGATGGTAAATATATTCTGGAGATGTTTATTCAGAGAGGTTATCCACCTCCCCTGTGTGACGAGATTTACCAAGTTGTTTTGCAGGGTAGGGATACGAAATTTGCTCCCATTTTAGGACAGGATGAACAATTCAACATTACTGCTCCTACTCAATCAGGTACCACTGATGTAGGGACCACCAACAATGAGCATAACAGCACTATTAAACATATTCAGTCAGGTCCAACAGATACAGTGACCATCAATAACAATTTCCCTAAAGCTTACATAATGGATTACACTGGAGATTCTTCAAATCTCAAAAAAGTTATTCAAAAGGAATGGGATAGATTCAAGGAAATTACTGACTTAGAAATGTTTAAGAAGCAGCCATTACAATTCATATATAGGAGAGATACAAATTTAAAAAATTTGTTTGAGTTTGGTGGCCAATTCACAGGGAGAACTATTTCAAATAGAAAAGGTACATTTAAGTGTGGTAACTGTTCTCAATGTCAATATATAAAAACAGGTTCCACCATTACAATTGCAGATAGAAATAAAACCATTACTTGTTCTGGATTTGCCAATTGTAATACCCACGGTGTAGTTTACATTGCCACATGCCACTCCTGTTCATCCTTTTACATAGGGAAAACAGAAAGGAAATTAAAGTCCAGAATTTATGAACACTATTACGAAATGAAAAAAGGAAATATCAATAATGCTTTATTCAGGCATTCAAATGTATGTAAAAATCCTATTTTTCATTTTTTTGTTCTGGAGATTATACCTAAAGAAATCAGGGGTGGCATGTGGGAGACTAAACTGGAATATAGGGAATTGTACTGGCAAATAGTGTTGGATGCCACTAGGGAACCAGGACTTAATGATATGGTTTCAATTGTTCCAGTTCTAAAATTAAGAGCAGCCAAGTTGTGATTTTTTAGTTGTCCACTAGATGGTGCTATGGTATTATTTTCTGGTCTTTTATACATCCTTTTCAACATTTTTAACATTTTTTTCTATGTTTTATATTTAATATGAGTTTTACAAAGATTTAAGGACATACTTTTACTAAATTAATAGTCTTTACACCATTCAAGACAGGAGTATGAATTTTTTAACATTTTACATTTGTCAAAGTTTTTTAAAAAAATGTTTTTTAAATAAGGTTTTATCCAAATTAATCAATTAAATTATTATTCCATTAACTAATTAATTAAATATGTATAAAAACAGAATATCCTTTTACTCAAGTTGTGTGTTATCTGATGAAGATATTCGAAAACGTACTTGGAGGAAAGCGTTATTAAACTTTGGAATTATTCTTGTGGTTTCTGTGATTCCTGTGGAGATTATTGACTACTTTCATCTAAGGATAATTATCCACCACTACTTTGTTACTGCTGTACTCATACCCTTATTTGGGCTCCACGAGTGAATATTTTTGGTTAATAATAATAAATACCAATCCATGAATTTCTAGATATATAAATATATAAACATTAATAAGATATACAATGTATAAATATATATAAAAAATAATAAAAAATATACAAATATCTTAACTGTCATTCCAATTCGTGTTTTTCCAGTAGTGGTTGCCATGCGCCCTCTCTAACATCAGGTTTGATTACATCTAAAACCACAAACTTAAAAATATGTTCTGGAAAAAACGTTACATGCTTAGCTAGGGCATTAAGATCATTTTGGTCCCTTATTGCCCTAATATGTTCACCAATCCGCTCCTTAAATTTACGTTCAGTTTTTCCCACGTAAAACATGGGACAAAACTGACAGAGCGCACAATATACTACTCTTTCAGTATTACAGCATGCTTTGTGATTTAATGTAACCTTATAATTATTAATAATTAAGTGGTTGGTTTCAAACACAAATTTACAATATTTACATCTACCACATCTGAAAGTTCTACCTATGGAACTATTATTGTTACCTCCAAAAAGACCTTTTATATTTTTACCTTTTTTATATACTATCATGGGTTTGTCTTCCATGATACCGTGTAATGTCATATCGTTCTTAATTATTTGCCAGTTTTTATACAAAATTTGTCTAATTAAAGTGCTATGTACACTGTAATTAGTGATGAATGCATTTCTAAAATTCTTTTGATTTTCAATCACATTATTGATACTTAGTGTATTCACACTTTTTACATTACTTTCTATATCCAATAAATTTCCAGATAGTCCTGAATAGCCTGTGTCACTATTTGTATTAACTACTGTGTGTTCAGGTATTGATTCAATATGTTTCAATAAAGGTTTATAAAATGAATTTGCCCGTTTGTTACTAACTTCTCTCTTGACTTCTTCTATCAAGTAGTTAGGGTATCCTCTATTTTTAAACATGTCTGCTAATAATTGACATTCTAACATAAAATCTTCCCATACACTTACCATCCTTGCAGCCCTCACAAATTGGCCTTTAATTACAGCTTTTTTATGAGGGAAAGGATGGCAACTATTAAAATGTAAAAGTGTATTACTGTAAGTTTTTTTACGAAAAATTTTCGTTTTATATGAATTATACACACTATCTTTTTCTAACCATACATCTAAATAAGCTATATTTTGCAAATCAAAATTTACTGTAAATTTTAAAAAGGACGTTGTATGATTCAAATATTCTAAAAATTCATTTAAAACTTCACTGTTTCCAGTCCAAACAATAAAAATATCATCTAAAAAGTGGAGATAAAGTTTGCAGAATTTAAAATAATCAGAATTAAAAACATGGTCATATTCCCATACATACATCACTGTATTAGCATATAGTCCACCGCAAGGCGACCCCATTGCCACACCTTCTTTTTGAATATAAATATTCTTGTTAAAATAAATAAAATTATTCTTAAGTACTATCTCCAACAATTGTTCATACAACTCAACTGAGTCATTACTGGCACCCTTTCTTGTGTAATAAGTACTAAACATTCTAATACCTTCACTATGTGGTATAGATGAGTAAAGATCTTTAACATCTATGGTTACCAAAATATCTTCTTCATCGTATGTCAATGAATTTAAATTTTCTAAAAAGTGCCAAGAATCTTTTAAAAGGTGTGTTTCTAACTTTATATAATCCTTCAATTTATTATCTAAAAATTTAGCTATGGGGTATGTAATGGACCCCTGTGCATCAACTATTACCCTAAAAGGTGGACTAGTGATGTTTTTATGAATTTTTGGAACCCCAAAAATACTCTGGGTTCTTGGATAATCCATGTTTAAATAATTAAACTCATCAGTAGTTAACACCCCTTCAATGAATAAGTCGTAAACAATACCCCTAATTTTTCTATATGCTATATTCTTTTCATTCATTGAACTGAGTGAATATGTGTCGCTTTCTAATATACTTAACATTTTTTGTATATAATCACTGTTGTTAAAAATCGTAATGCCTCCGCCTTTGTCAGGTTTGATAAATCTCACTGTATCAATATTAGATGTATAAATTAATGTTTCATAATCTTGTTTCGACAAATTATATTTTATATGTTGGTTAAATCCATTATAAGTCACATTGTTTATAGCTCTAAAATCTAATTCGCATGCTTTTTCAAATCTTTCAATTGTCGCATGTAACGGGGGGTTAAATGTACTGGACACATAACAAGGTCTAATTACACCGTCATTGTTCCTAAACATATGCGAAAAATTCAACTTCCTGGTGTAAACCTTCAAATCAATAATGGTTTGCACCATATTCATTTTCCTACTAGGAACAAAGTTTTGACCATAAGACATGAATTCACCTATATTTGAATCAAAAGACAAATCAGAGTAATTATAAACAGTAAAATCCCCTTTGTTGCTTAGGTATAATTTAGGTCCATTCAAATTACAGTCATTTTCTAACGACGTCCCCTCCATGGGCCCCTCTGTGGTTTCCCCCTCGAATTCTGTCCATAACTGTTCATTCTGTATTGTTGAAATTGATTCACTTGAATATTGCCGTGCTGTCTCTGTTGGAGTCTCTCCGACCTCCGTAATGGTGGGAAGGAACTCTCCCCTAAAAAATCAGTTCCTTCTTCACAAAATTCGTCTATAACGTCTATAACGGAAGTGGTAGCAGCATTCTCTGTTCTACTCAAATTATTATGATTATTATTGCTATTAGTGTTAATATTATTATTATCCAATTGTTTTCCCCATACTTGCGCTGTAAGTGGCTGGGGATATGCAAAACCTTCACTGTAGGCTAAAATGTCCCGGTCTAATTTTTTTATCTTCCTTTATTTAATGACTTTCACCTTCTCGTAGATAGATTTGAATATACGGTGATAGTCATAGTCATATTTACTAAAATTAATGTCCTCTTTTAGTTTTTTATCCAAGTCATTAGCTTTTTTAAACAGTTCATTTAAAATGATATTATTGTCCTTGATGACAAGATTCATATAATCAAAGCCAAACTTGTCAAATAGTTTTAACAGTTCTGAGTGTAAAGCAGAATTAGCTTGCATACCTGTGGGAAACCTCCACACCCTGAGGCCCTTGGGTACTATTTTTTTGTTTAAACATTCCAAGAAATAAAGATTATCCATTTGTAATTTTTTTATTTTTAGCAAAATATAATCAAGGTCAGTCAACTTATCTGATAAAGATGAAGCAGTACCTGTCGTATGGGTTCCTGTCAATTGAAACCCACTGGTGTTTAACATCCACTTTCCCAGTACTTCCATGTTAGAGTTTGGAATTTAAAAATTCATCATAATATGTATTTTAATATTATTACTTCACTGTTCATACAATAGTTTATCATAGTGATTAAATGACATAGGTTAGAATGTATTATAATAAATTAATTATTTAGTATTTTATACTTGATAAAAAAGAAGTCAGCATTGTTAAAAATTCGAGCATATTTGTAGGCTTTATTTTTAGAATGGACAGTTTCAGTTTTTGATATATTATATGTCCTAGGGTTCTGTTAGATTATTTAAGTTATTTTTTTGGTACACGATCCATTCCTGTCTTAGTTTTATTGCATTTTGTGGTATATTAATATAAATTTCTGTTAGGGTAAATTATGTCGGTTATTTATGGTTAAAATGACGTCATTGAAATGCAACGTATATATTTCACGTGGTTTGAGTAATGAATTGTATTTGAAAAAGTTTGGCTAAGCCAAACGAAAGCGCTCATATCAAGGTGTTTTTATTGAATTTCGTTTAATAAATATTTTTCATTCTCACTCAGTTTCATTGCTTTGAAAAGCAGCTACCAGTTTACCGTGTTTTGGGAATCTGCATTTAAAGATTTATTAAACTATACTTCATACAGTGTCAAAAACATCTGATTTCTTACAATAAAACTATATATATATATATGTATATATATATATATATATATATATATATATATATATATATATATATATATATATATATATATATATATATAATATACATTTATGTATACATATGTATACAAAAAATGTATATGTCAAAAATGATGCTAGTAGCAAACACATAAAATATATATTCATATAAAAATCTGACTAAAATCTACCTAAAAAGAGGTCTTGCTTTTAACATAGGTCTGAGAGGAATTTTATCATTCAGATCATGCCCATGGTCTCCCCTCAAACGAACTATCCATTTGCCTCTAGTTGTTCTGTATGATTCCTAATGTCACCACCGCTGACTGACTCATAAATTCTTGCTATAGCTTTAAACTTAAAAGTATGTGTAGCATCTCTTTCTTGCACATATTTAGCTAAAGCATTAAAACCACTGCCCTTATGTGATAGATATGTTCTTTTATTCTGTTTTCTCTATTCCGTAGGGGTTTGTTGGTTTTGCCTTTATAAAACTTGCAACATTTTGAACAATGGGACAAATGTACTATATGCTTAGAATCACAGCTAGCAGAGACTTTAAAAGTAAATGTTCTGTTTAAATCTGGATGCAAAAAAACATTAGTTGTGTCTATATGTTTATATTGCTATACATTTTCCACATGAGATGGTGCTATGACCATTCTTTTGCTTAGTTTTAGGATAACAGAGCTGTCTTTTTAATGATCTCATATTTTCAAATAAAAATGTTGGTTGTAAATCTACTATGTCCCTTAATTCATCATCAGCTGTAAGCATATGGCAATATTTTCTGATGATATTTATATACAAATGTGTATTACTGGAATAATAGTACTTTCAAACTTCCTTTCTGAACCTTCTCATAGTTAACCGTAGTTGTGGTTTTAGAAAAATAAGGTTTAGCTCTACTGACTCTGAGTTCCGTAATATTTTCAATAGCTTCTTCAACCTCATAGTTACTGTACCCTCTATTGGTAAATGTGTTTAACTTGTACCACTCATAAAATTCTTGTCATCCACATTTAGCCTAGATGTTCTATATACTTGATTTTTAACAACATTTTAAAAACCATAAGACGGGTAGATACTCTCTCTAAATAATAGGTGGTCACAGTGACATGGTTTTCTATATAACTTTGTTGTTAAACAATTAACATCATTCTTCAAAATTTCCACATCAAGAAAATGAATCTTCTCATCAGATATATCAAATGAAAATTGTAAAAAATGTTATGGTAGTGGAGATGTAAGTTATAAACTCATACAATTCTTGTATAGAACATTTCCACAAAATAAAAACATCACCCACAAACCTTCATATAATCCCTTAATAACATATTGCTGTTCCCATATAGATATCACAGTATTGGCATAGTTATTGGCACATGAAGTGCCCATAGCTATGCCGATCTTTTGCCAATAAAATACATCATTAAATAGGTTCATAGATTCATAGGTAGGTACTAGGCAATCGGCCCAAGGGCCTACGTAAGCCTAGCCAGCAAGGTACCATAGCTTACGCCACCCAAGAAAGTTATTTTCATGTGCCACTGTCCAGCAGAGACACAGAAGTGATCCCCGGGGTGTATTTCCTATTTCCAATCTACTCATCAAGATTTTCCTTGAAGAGTGCTAATGAAGAACTTTGCTTGACATAGATGCGTAGCTTGTTCCAGAGTATAGGACGTCTCTAGGACAGGAATCTATCCCTCTAGTGTGTCCTGTTTATTGTGGTGACAATGTTTAGGTCCCTAGAGCATTTAGCTTGGAGGGATTGGGATTTCTTTAGGTGTAGCATGTCCAACAGCTCTGGGTTTGATATAGCTTTATATGTTAGGCAGAGATCACCTCAGAGTAAGCGATATGCTACGGAGTAAAGCTAGAGTTTTTTGAGGCAGTCAGTGTAGGGCATTTGTTTGAGGCCAGTAATCCTCTTTGTGAGGTACTTCTGTGGCCTTTCCAGCTGCTGCAGATGTCTTGTGAGGTACATTCTAAAAGGGGCATTGTACTCTATAATGGGTTTAATGAGTGACGATTAGAGGGGAGCAATGACCGCTTTTTTCCTGGATGAGAACCCTTTTATGATGAGGTGTGCCACATAGAAGAACTTCCTGACTACTGTGGCGATGTGACTATCAAAGGAGAGACTACTGTCCACCTGGGTCCCAAGGTCTCTTATCACCCATTCAGTGTTAAGTAGATTGCTGCCTATGTGGTAGTTCATGGGTACAGAGTTTTTACCAAAGGCATCTGTCTCAGTGAGGCCCTTCTGTAGGATGTCCACATCATTTGGGGACTTGACTATGGCTCCTAGTTTGCAGTCATCTGTGAACTTCATCAGCCAGAGGCCTTCTGTGTTAGCCTGTACTTCAGAGAAGTAGATACCAAACAGGAGCGGTCCCTGGATGGAATCCTGTGGCACTCCACTTGTCACTGCCTTGAGGTCAGATTTGGAGTCTGCAACTTTTACAGTGTGGGTTCTGTCAATGAGCCAGTTGGCAACCCATCTTGTGGCATAGGGATTTATACCTAGTTTAGTGAGTTTAGCTATAATTCCAAAATGGGGGATGGTGTCAAAAGCCTTGGCGAGGTCAAGATAGGCTGTGTGAACCACCTTACCCTCATCCACGGCTTTGATGACTGCCTCAAAGAAGTCGATCAGGTTCAGCAGGCATGATCTGCCTTTCACAAACTGGAACTGGGAGGGATCCAGAGTTTGGAGGTTACCAATGTCTTTGTTTATGAGTTCCATGATGATACATTCCATGGCCTTGCAGACCAGGCTCATCAGGCTAATAGGTCGATAGTTCCCGGGATCAGTGGTGACTCCCCCTTTGCAAAGACATTGTTATATAAGACACATTTTAAGAGAGTACATAGCATTACTAGTTTATAATCACTAAAATCTGTATGTTTTCTTATAAATTGTTCAAACAAAGTGATACACATATCATTTAGTATCACAGTAATAGTGACACCACATCCATGGTGGCTAAAATTATCTTATCATCAGGTTGGGGAATTTGTGAAAAATAAAAAAAGGTCAGTAAGGAAATGTTTTGTATCCTTAAGCACATAGATGTCTAAATCTAATAAAGGTCTTTTCTCAAGATATATTGATAAAGGTTCTGTAGTCCCATTGCAGCCAGATGCTATTGGTCGCAAAGGGGGATGGAACGGATTTTTAGGCAGTTAGGTAAACCTTGAATCATGGGTATTAAAGGATGTGTAACATCAAAATAATCAAATAGAGGCTTTTCAATAAGTTTCATTTCAACTAATGATTTTAATTCATTGATAATACTATTGATCATACGATCTACCTGTCTCCGTGTAATCTTATAAAAATTCTTATCAGATAATAGTTTTTATGTCTCTATCATACCATTCAGCATTCAAGATCACAATCGGTCCCCCTTTATCTGCTGGACAAATTACTATGTCCATGTTATTTTGCAAAGACTTCAAAGCCTCATTTTCTTCCTTAGTTAGATTAAACTTCTTACAACTACTATTGTGTAATGCATTGGCCTTATATATTTCATCTATACATAGTTTTTCAAAAGCATTCACTAAAGGATTCAGAATAGATGTATATGTACTAGGTCTCCTAAAAACATTTAAACTTTTCATGTGGCTCATTGGCCTTAAAATTCACTTTTAGCATAGCATTTTGCGTAAATGTTTTATGTCTAAGATAACATCAACAAAGTGCACTTTCTGATGAGGTATAAATGAAAGTCCCTTTGAGAGAACTTTCCGTTTATGTTCTGTCAACACATAAGCAGATAAGTTACAAATTAAGTCACTAAGTTCATTTTCATTACCTTCTTTAAACTCTGCATTTCCACCAGGTCTGTTTCTGGTTTCTGTTTGATTCTGGAGTGACTTCACCCACGTTGGTTCTTTACTATCAGTGTTTGTTCCTTTATGGGTAATGTAAATAGGAATTGTTGAAAAAAAAAACATTTGCTGTTAATTTCTCATCTTCTTTCTTACCAGTGCTTTATCTGCCATTTCAAAAGCTCTATGGACTTGAGCTACTACAGAAACAGTCTTTCTATGAGCTCACATGTCTGAAGAAGCACCCGCCCCTTCAGTGAGTGTATTCATGACTACAGGAGTGTCAGTCATCACAGTTTGCAGTTCATTGGTGGAAGAAGCAGCCATTGCCTCAGTTACCTGCTGTGGATTCCTTTCCGTTGGACTCTCGGTATACATGGTGGTTTTTGGCCAAGTAAACACATTTTCATTAGCAAAGTCTGTGCGATCATGAGCAACTTTTTTCATTTTAAGTTTCACTAATTTTCTCTCGTAGACTGAAACTGAGTCAATAATTTCTGACAGATATTTATCTATTGACTCAGTTTTAAATTGTTCCATTAAGTCATTGTATTGTTGTGTTACTGTTGAATGAAGATTGTGAGCTTCCATCTTAGAAAAATCAGCCAAAAGCAGTAAATATTTTAAGCTGCATTCAAGATTTATTCTCTGCCACTCAGTTAGCAACTCGGGGAAATTAAAACCCTGAGTGGGCATTTTCAGAATTCTTAGTCCAAGTGGAACTATGCTTTCATTAATGCAGACTTCAAAGTAGAAATGCTGTATTTGAAGTCTCTTCATTTTAAACAGAATGTTTTCTATATTATGTAACTATGCTCTCAGTAGAACAATGTCCAAGGAATTGTTATCATTTTCAATATTAGGAAATGAAACATTCAAAAATGGAATCTTAATACAGTTCACAGATGATATGAATCAATCAAATCCTTTTTACCTATAGATGTATAATCCAATTCAGTTATATCAGCACAGCTTTCTGCCATATCTCCAATGTTGTTGGTGGGACAAAATAACAGTACAAAAGTAAGAAACAGCAAAACCATCAACAATAACTGGATACTGAGGCCACAGAAAAGTATAGCAATAAATCCAAAAAAACAGATAGGACTCAGGAAAGGTGATGTAATCCAGTATATTAGATAAAATGAGTTTATTCTTTCTAAGACATAAGAACTTTCACAGTAACCTGCTTTATCAGATATATCACTAAATTCCATTACAGTCATTTAAATACAAAGTCAATTATCAATTAACCAATCACCATTGAATCTACATTTATGAGTCAGTCAGCGGTAGTAACATTAGGAATCATACAGAACAACTAGAGTCAAAATGGATAGTTCGTTTGAGGGAGACTATGGGCAGGTTACTGCAAAAGTGCTTATGTTTTAGAAAGAGTAAACTCATTGTATCTAATATATTGGATTACATCACCTTTACTGAGTCCTATCCTGTTTTTTGGATTAATTCTATATTATCGCCTTTACAATGTTGAGGGATATTAACTGGAAATATGTTTTGTAGTTGGCAAATAAGTAAACCAGGTTGGCTAGCATAAACAAGCACTGACTGTTATTTTGTAGGTGGGGAGCAAAGGCATGAGATATCCCCATAACACACATCTGTAGCAGTTGGGAGATGGGGAACATATGGGATTCATGTTTAACTAGCAGGTTTGCCGGCACACATGTAACAGATGATACACATGCCTTTAAACATGACTTGGACATTTGAGTTGTACACCCTGCCCTATTCCCCATTTTTTCTTGTCATGTGTACCTAACTCCAATGTAAGGCACACATTAATTTAGGTTAATGCAATACATGTTACAATTGTAACATTCCTCTTAACATATACTCATAAATAATGTTTATATTTGGCATGTTGTAGTATACTATGCAGTGATGTTTTGAAGATCTTGGAAGTTGATGCAAGTAACACACCAAGCATGTCTCCTGCTAGTTTGTGAAATGTCCCAGTGACTAGGAATAGCATTTAAACACATACCTTACTTCCCACTGGGTTGGTTTCCAGCACTTATCTTTGTCTCTGAGTCAATGTTGGGAGAGCTTGCTCAGTTCCTCCAGTGTCAATGTGCACTGCAAACTTTTCATCTTCTCTGTGTATGGTTATTGCCATCAGCAGCAGTGTCTTCAGCCTGTATTACAGACAGATGTATTCAAAACAAGAGCAGCTAATAAGAATCTCTTTGTGCCTACTTTGTGTCTGTACTCCAGTATTTTCTCAATTGACAAAAAAAAAAAATAAGAAGAAATGGCAACAACATGGATGCTTTTATATCTTGTTAATTATCTCCACAGGATTGGTTCATTAGCATGCAATTCATCTGTGTATGTTGTAATTAGCATCTTTGAACCACAGAGTAGGACACATGCAATCAGTTATTAATGTACTCCATTATAAAAAGGCAAATGAGTAGGTAGGTAAACTGAGGTGGATGAGAGTGTTTTACATGATTCTAACTCAGATACACATTTCTTCTGATTCACTATATTTTGACAGATGAATATTGCACTCCATCAGGTATGTATCTGTCTTGTAACCTAAATAATGCATGTGCTGAAATGTAGATAATAAATGTGAAGTAAATATGTATGCAATTGTTAGAAACATACTCATTACATGGCCTTCTTTACCAGCGATGTGAGAGGTACAGAGGATGTAGACTAGGCATAATGTATAATGCTGTGTGCTAACTATGTATACATGTTCCATGGTAAGATCCAAGAACACAGCATCCATGGGACCTGACAACATCCCAGGCTGTGTTCTACATGGACTACAGAACAAACTGGCACCCCACCTAAGTACCATTTTCAATCATAGCCTCACCTCAGGATATGTGCCCACTCAGTGGCGCACAGTGATGGTTATCCCACTCCACAAAGGGGGAGCCACCACAGACCCCGGAAACTACTGCCCCATTAGCCTAACAAGCCTGGTCTGCAAGGCTATGGAACGTATCATCATGGAACTTATAAACAATGACATTGGTAATCTCCAAACTCAGGACGCCACCCAGTTCAGGTTTGTAAAAGGCAGATCATGTCTCCTAAACCTGATAGACTTCTTTGAAGCAGTCACCAAAGCCGTAGATGAAGGTAAGGTGGTTCACACAGCCTATCTAGATCTCACCAAGGCTTTTGACACCATCCCCCACTCTGGAATTATAGATAAACTCACTAAACTAGGTATAAATCCCTATGTCAGAAGGTGGGTTGCCAACTGGCTCACTGACAGAACCCACACTGTGAAAGTAGCAGACTCCAAATCCAACGTCAGACCAGTGACAAGTGGAGTACCACAGGGTTCAGTCCTGGGTCCTCCCCTGTTTGGTATCTATTTCTCTGAAGTACAGGTCAACACAGAAGGCCTTTGGCAGATTACTGCAAACTAGGAGCCATAATCAAAACTCCAAAAGATGTGGACATCCTACAAAAGGGCCTCGCTGAGACAGATGCCTGGTGTCAAAGCCATGGTCTCAAGTTCAATGCCAAAAAGTGCATTGTCATCCGTTTTGGTAAAAACTCTGTACCCATGAACTACCACATAGGTGGTAGTCTACTTAACACCGAAAGTGTGATAAGAGACCTTGGGACACAGGTGGACAGTAGTCTCTCCTTTGATACTCACATTGCCACAGTAGTCAGGAAATCCTTCTATGTGGCAACCCTCATCACAAAAGGTTTCTCATCCAGGAAAAAAGAGGTCATTGTTCCCCTCTACTCGTCACTCATTAGTTCCATTATAGAGTACAATGCCCCTTTTGGTATGTACATCACAAGACATCTACAAGAACTGGAAAGGCCACAGAAATACCTCACAAAGAGGATTACCAGCCTCAAACAGATGCCCTACGCAGACCATCTCAAAAAACTGCAGCTTTACTCTGTCACATATCACCTACTCAGAGGCAATCTCTGCCTAACACACAAAGCTATGTCAAACCCAGAACTTTTAGACATGCTCCACTTAAAGAAATCCCAATCCCTATGAGCTACATACTCTAGGGACCTAAACCTTGTCACCACAATAAACAGAACATGCTGGAGGGATAGATTCCTGTCCCAGAGACTTCCCATACTCTGGAACAAACTACCTATCTATATCAAACAAAGCTCCTCATTAGCACTCTTCAAGAAAAATCTTGATGATTGGATGGGAGATAGGAAATTCACCCCAGGGATCACATCTGTGACTCTGCTCGACAGTGGCACAGGAAAATTATTTTCTTGGGTGGCGAAAGCCAGGGTACCTTTTGGCTAGGCTTATATAGGCCCTAGGGCCTATAGCCTAATACCTACCTATGAACCTTTGATAGTACTTTTAACATTTCCCCATTATTTGATTAACAACATTGTTCCTGACCCTGTTATTTTTTTTTTTTGAGGGGGGGGGGATGATGCCCTGCTATGGCACAAAGTAGACTGGACTGTTATGTTGGGTGGGTGACATAGTTCAGCATTTGTTAAGGCACAATCAAGAATGCATTGCTCTTGTTACTCTTAGTTTTGCAACCGCCCTTGTTATTTGCTGGCCACTTTTGAATCTTTACAGTTTAATCCACTTTTGAATTTTGGGAGTGTTCCTTTACTGTATTATCTGTACAACAATTTATTTGTACTTATGTAATCCTTATGTTTATCATTATTTTGTCTTTCACTAAACAATATGCCCCCTAGATGCAGGCCACCATTCTCTGAGGCCGAAAATGAGCTGATTATAGATGCACTCAATTTTATGCTTATTTTAAGGCTGTCAGACATATTTCTGATAAAATTTATTTGACAGTACATACACACGAGTAAAAGTATTAACCCCTGTTGTACAGGGCTGCAGTAGTTTGTAAGTGGAATAACCTTTTTGTCTGTAATATATATATATATATATATATATATATATATATATATATATATATATATATATATATTGATGTATATATATATATATATATATATATATATATATATATATACCCACATATGTGCTATAAGGTCCTCTCAGGCCTGATATATGTATTGTCCACTGCACAGATTTTTTCTAAATGTCAAGATTTTTTACTCATCTTTCTGGCCCGCATTTACGATCATAGTAATTGACTGGCAGATTATTGACAAGTCATGAATAATTGCAAACATTAAATAATATGACACAGATCTCGCATTCATACTGCATACCTTTCAGTAATGTCATGGTGAAACAAAGCCTGTTATTCTATCAGCTGTATAGGTCTGTAGGAACATATTATGTCACATTTATCCCTTTTCTAGGGCTTTTGTCCATCCGCTATTTATGGCTTTGTTCACATTTATTGCTGTAAGTGATTGATAGGTTTAAATGTCTGTAATAGTGACATCAGTGTAAATTGCTTAACATATATTGCAGTATAGTAGTGTAGGTATTAGTAGTGTAGGTATTAATATCATCCTGTTTTTCTTTTTATCACAGGTGAACATGGAAATGGTTCTATGTCCCCTGCACCACCTGATGTCAGTGTCCCTTCAGAGTCTGATGATGATGGTGGCCAAAGTGAGTCACTGTCATGGATTGCAGAGGATGAATCTGACACAGAAGTTGGCATCCAGCATCCCCCACTCAGGATCCCAGGACACAGCCAGTATGCCTACACATACCAAGTCTACTGAGGCCATAGATATTGGACAGTTGGAGGGTGAGGATATAGACTGGGGAAATGTGGCTACCACACCTTCATTGCCTGTTGATACTGTCCATAGCCAAACTGTTGGTGAGGTGCCACACAGGCAGATTGATAAGGGTTCTCTTTGGAGGTCTGCTGTCCCTCCATCACCTAATACAGGTGTCTCTTTACGTGTCACTCGACTTATGTTTAGAGCCATAATGGAGTCCCAGACACATTCAGAACATCACTCTGAAGAATGCTCAGGGTTCTAGATGCAGCACACTCTGACATCCTTAATTGCTTCCTCCGTGTTGTTGATGCACTGGATTGGTTCAATGACACAGGATGTGCCCATAAGGGAGCACAGAGTATCTGTCATTGAACGCACATTGTCTGTGATGGAACGTCTGCTGGGAGGGGAACATTGAACTTGTGGATGTAGGTCAACAACTACATCTGCTGAGAGCCAGTGTGGCCATGCCTGATCAACTACCTGTAGTGGCAGTACATCTGCTGCTCCATCAGAGAGTGTGCTGTCCACACCCAGACATAGAAGGCCATGGGGTTGTGATCCTGAGTGTTCCTGTGAAGGGACCATGTCCAGTAGACATCAGTCACCCTCAGATAGTAGCACACTTTCTGATCTTGGGCGTGGAGGTGCCAGTGCAACTCTGGTATAGCCAGTTATGGTCAGAGCAAAGACGATGAACTGTCAGATCTACCATGCATTGCTTACAGCTGTCCAACATACAGATATATACTGCTAGCACTGAGCTTGGCTGTGTTCGTGCAGACACTCACACACCAATGTCACACTGAGGGCACCTACTGATACACACTCTACATTTACATGTTCGATGTTGGCTGCTGCTCTTACTGACTCACACTCACTAATCTTTTGTATCAGCTTAGGCCATCTGTACCCCAATAAACCACCATGTGCAAATGATGACAGTGCCACATCCCTGCTATTGGTCTTTTGGCTTCAAGGATACCAAGGCTATATGTCTGATGGGTGACTACCTACATTAATATGTACTTTATATCTCCATTTGTGCTGTTGGCCTGATAATTGTACTTGTCAGTTATATTGTACTTAGCCTTGTAGACAGTTGCTAGCATAATACTTCCTCTACTTTCTAGCTGATGCTTTTGTAAGGCTTGTAAAGTCAGTCAATTAAATATGCCTCATTAATATACATAACCTTCTCTTTAAGGATTTAGTACAAACTTACATGTGCACATCCATAGTCAACCCATCGGATTCTGAGCTCTAGATTGTATGTCAGCACTGCAGACAAATCAAATAACATCAGAACAGTGATACGGTATAATGTTTTTCTGTCATGGACATCACATAGGTTCCAAGATTCATAGACTGTGACAAGGGTATTGGCCTGATGATGTTTAGAAGCATAGCCGATACACCACAATATAATATGCAATGCATGGCCATGATTCTTACAGAAAGGAAGCCCCATGTCCAGGAGAGGATCAGCAGTGATCCATGGCAGATAACATGTTCACATCAAGTCAGCCAGCCTGTGCTTAAACAGGTTAATGGATGTTCTCTGCTTGACATGGATTGAAATCCTAATGCAGAGGACTGAAAAACTTTGAGAGATGTATGTGCCTCTCCAACATGTCATATCTGTGTCATACTGTATATTGAGGTCCCTGGAACAGGTGACCATGGTCACATATGACTTAAGGATGTGCATCATATTCATCCCATTATGTGCAGCATGTTCATCCCATTTGGCCCACAGACAGCCATGTAATGCATACATAATCTGCCTCACAGCTATGTATATGATACTGGGCACAGTGACAGCTACTTCATTCTGCCCACAGAAGACACATGCTGGAGACCCTCCTATGTTTTATTACTCAGAGACGTCTGAGGTCTGTCAACTTGCTGCAGGTGTCTGGGACAATACAAATCAAAGGGAGGATTATATTCATTAATAGGGCTGATGATGGATGAGTATAGGGGACTGAAATTAATTGTTCTCAGTGTAATGCCTTTGCTAATTGGATGTAAGATGTATAATACCTTCCTCCCCACAGTACATTCATGTTGTAGTCAACATGTGTGCCAATGTATATTATGCAGAATTTGGGAATACTGTACTCTGGGTTATTTTTTAATAAGCAGTTAAATTTATTAACACAGTGTATTATGATGCCTGCTTGTGTAGTTGTTATAGCACCCATGGCTTTGTCAACAGAAGGAAGACAGCACTGAGACATGTATTACTACACAGGTGACAGGTCTGCTGCTTGAGGTGAGGTCTCCCACTGTGACAGTGTTGTTGTCCTGTAATCCCATTTGCAGACCACCTGATAACACAAGATGTGATATTCACTTGGTTAATTTCTCATTGAGACCAAATGTTGGATTGTGTTGAAGGGTCTGGCCAAGTCAAGATAGGATGACTGCACAGCTTTGTCTATGTCTCTGCTCACAGTCTTGAATTCCCACAGGTTTTTCAGGCATAAGCAACCCTTGAGAACAGCTAATGGAAATAGATTGAGGTCACCTTTGTCCTTTTGTCTGAGATGCATGCAAATTGTTTCCATTGCCTTAAAGCGAAGGTTGAATGCAGTTATGGGTCCATAATTCCAGTTGTATGTTGCCTATTCACCACTGTGTGGGTGGGAAATGGTCACTGATTTCCATTCAGTGTGGACAACAGCAGTACTCAGACTGTGGTTGAATATGGTGCCTAGTGGAGTAGCTCACTGTTGCAGCACATGAAGAACACAGCTTGGAGACTGTGCTTCTAGTCTTGGAGAGAGCAATGATAACTTGCTCTTTGTAGATATCACAGTTTGGAGGTGATGATGCACAAATGTAGTAGCGTTGGTGTTGTAAGTGGGGACACTTTACAGCCACCTGTGTCTGCTAGCAGGTTTGGAATTTACAGTGGGCCACTGCGTGCAGTACCATTCAGAATTAGTTCAAAATACATCTGAGTGACATATATCATTTTGTAGATATAAATGAAAACAGGCTTATGGTTATAACTGGATATGTGTCATACATTATTAGCATAGTTGCTATACGAGGGTTTTTCAAGGTGTCTCATTTTGTTTGGGTGCATTGAGGTGAGTGGCCTTCCAGGACTGGTTTGGACATGTTTTACTTATAAACAGCATCTTCTTTCACTTACTGTAGAATGCAGTAATGACAGACATCCACTAGTATGGATTGTATTTCTCTGCAGGCCTGTCTTTGAGCATATCAGGCATGGCTGTATGTATACATTTGTGTAGATGTGTAGACAGGGCATCAGGGTGTAACTTACTACAGCTGTAAATGTCCTTTGTGGAAATCTGAGCTTGGAAGTTGATTATATCATCCCTTAGGAGGATGTAGTTACCTTGGATGATGTTTTTGAACCTGAATCCTCCTTTAGGGAGTTCATTAGGTATTCCAAATTCTACACATACTGTTTTATTGCTGTATTAACAGTGCAGACACTACATGTGTGCCATTAAATTGTTCACTCATATTGTTAAGGAACAGGTCTGACATATTACAGACCCTTCTCTGGGGTGCACTGTTTCTTCCATGGCATTTCAGTTAGCAAAATCCAGATATGTTTGTGTAAATGAGTTTGTCCTCCTATAATTATCCAGGTGAGACATTATATGCACTGAGTAAAAAAAAATCATGTCAACTAGGCTTGCAGGGGAAACAGAGGGGGAACAGATAGGTGAGGATGGGAGGTTTGAGTCTGGTATCTTTTTTTTTTTTTTTTATTTTACATTTGTTGACCAGGCTAGTCTGGCTGGATATATGTCCATTTTCAGCAGAGGCCCGAGGAGAAAAGCTCCACTAATATATAGTAGTAACTGGCATAAAACAACAAATTATAAGAAGCTACAGAACTATTTACAAGTAGCATAGCAACAGTATGGAATCAATTTAACAGAAAAAAAATACCACGAGGATCCCTAACCCTACAATCTGAGTGATGCAGGAATTTGGATGCAGAAATAAAAAAATAAACAAATACTAGAGTCTATACAATATTTACAGTATTAACAAATATGGTGAGCATCTGCATACAGATATCTGCATACAGAATGCTAAAAGGAGGGGGTATATGAGATCTGAGTGGTTTGCTCAGGGGAGTAACCTATGGAGTATATATAAGGTGGTCTTTCATAAGGTGGAGCTATAGTTTGTAACTGGTCAGTAAATTGTTTAATTGCTGCTTGTTATCTAACAGAAGGTATGAAAGCTAGTTATAGCTGTTGAGGATCTGCTCTGCTACACAGCAGCAGCTGATTGTATTGGAAAATGAGTGTATTGGCATTTCTGTATGTATGAATGCAAAGTGTTAAGGCTTCTGCAGAAGAGAGCAGTTAATACAAGGAAACACTGTTAAAGCTCACACTGGGTCCAGAAATATTAACCTTCAAATAGATACTCCTACTGTAAACTCCTGACACAGGTGTACAAATGGGATTTCTCCAAAAATAGATGCCATCCTAATCTTCTTATTATTTTGGCTACTACTATCATGGGTCACCACAGCACATCATCTGCGTCCAGTTCCAATTTTCCTCTGCATAGGTTCATAGGTGTGTACTAGGCTAATGGCCTTGGGGCCTTTACAAGCCTAGTCCATAGTTAGTTCCCAGTGACTCTGTCGAGCAAAGCCACTGGAGTTATCCCCGGGGTGAATTTTCTGTTTCCACACATCAAGATTTCTCTTGTAGAGAGCCAGTGAGGTTCTCTGCTTGACATGTATGGGAAGTCTATTCCATAGCATGGGCAGTCTCTGGGTTATGAACCTGTCCCTCCAGCATGTTATGTTGATTGTGGTAATGAGGTTGAAGTCTCTGGAGTGTGTGGTGCGGAGGGACTGAGATTTCTTTAGATGTAGCATTTCTAACAGAGCTAGGACAGACATGGCTTTGTAAGTCAAGCAGAGATCGCTTCTAAGTAGGCGATATGAGACAGAGAACAGTTGGAGTTTTTTTTAGTCTGTCCATATAGGACAAATGTTTAAGGCCTAGGATCCTCTTTGTGAGGTACTTTTGTGGCCTCTCCAGTTGTTGCAGTTGTTTAGTAAGGTACATGCCAAATGGGGCATTGTACTCGATGACTGGGATAATGAGGGAAGAGTAGAGGGAGACAATGACCTCTTTCTTCCTGAATGCAAAACCCTTAGTAATGAGATGTGCCACATAGAAGGACTTTCTGACCACAGTGGCAATGTGGTGGTCAAAAGAGAGGTTGCTGTCAACCTGTGTTCACAGATCTCATATAATGCCTTCTGTGTTCAGTGGACTACCATCGATGTGGTAATTCATGGGAACTGGGTTTTTCCCAAAGGGGATGACGACACATGTTTTAGCATTGAGCTTAAGGCCATGGTTCTGATACCAGTCGTTGGTCTCAGTGAGGCCTTTCTGTAGGATGCCAACATCACTTGGGGAGTTAATGATAGCTCCCAACTTGCAATCGTCTGCGAACTTTGCCAGCCAGAGTCCCTTCATGTTGGCCTGGACTTCAGAGAAGTACATACAAAACAGGAGAGGACCCAGGACCGAACCCTATGGGACTCCACTCATGACTGGTTGGCAGTCTGACTTGAAGCCATCTACTTTCACACTGTGGGTTCTACCTGTGAGCCAGTTTGCAATCCACCTAGTGATATAGGGGTTGATGCCTAGCCTAGTGAGTTTTTCTAAGATTCCTAAGTGGGGAATGGTATTAAAGGCCTTGGCCAGATCAAGGTAGGCTGTATGAACAATGTTGCCTTCATCCACAGCTCTGATGACTGACTCAAAGAAGTTGACCAAGTTGAGCAGGCATGACCTACCATTCACAAAACCAAACTGTGTGGGACCCAGAGTTTGGAGATTCCCTACATCCTTGTTTATTATATCCATGATGCTGCATTCCATAGCTTTGCATATCAGAATTGTCAGGCTAATGGGGTGATAGTTCCCAGGGTCTGTAGTCGCTCCTTCATTGTGCAGAGGGATGACTTTAACAGTGCACCATTTGGTAGGGACAAAGCCTGAGGTAAGGCTATGACTGAACAGGGCACACATGAAAACACCACACCAAAACTCCAACCAATAAAAAATGGCAAAACGGCAAAATGCAGCTGATATGACTTCTGTTATAGTAAAAATACCAAAAGAAATAGCGTAACACCCTTTTTATTTCCGCTTTCGTCCGTAGACTTCTTCAGAATAAAATACATGAACACATTCCCTCCTTAAATACACATCTCATTAATGCACCAACATAAAAAAAAAACAGGGCACACAGATGAGGTACCAGTTCACTCTGTAGTTCATGTGGAACACAGCCAGGTATATTGTCAGGTCTCATAGAAGCTGTATTCTTGGCCTTGGACAGTGCTGTTTTAACCTGTGCAGCAGTAATACTGGGTGCCTGACAATCTACTGGTATTGTGACTGGTCCCTTGGGGGGGTAAAGTTGGCACTGACTCTGTCAGCCAGTATATTGGCAATATCTGTTGTTTCAGTATAGAAGGTACAATTGTGCAGTAGCTCAGAGCAAATCTGGGGATTGCCGTGGAGATTCTTTACATAACTATAGAAGGCCTTGTGTTTTTCTTTACTATCTGCTGCAACTCTGTTTTCATAGCTAGCTTTAGAGGATTTGATGAGGGATCTCAACTTTTTGCTGAGGCTGATAAGGGAGTCTTTCCAGTCTTGGGACTTCACCTTATTCCGCATCAGCTTCCTCCTTCTGTTGTAGAGTTTGTTTATGGCAGGGGACCACCAGATTGGCTTCCTTTTTTTGGAGGAGAGTGTCTTGGTTCTGTTGGGTATGGCAAGATCCATGCATTTGTGTACGTGTTCATACCATGCATTGGAGTATGATTTGGTGGTCATGCAACTGATCTCCATTTGCATGGGTGCAGTGAAGTTAGCCACCTCTGGTTTTAGGAGCCTAAAGTTAGCTTTGGAGACATTTTTCATGGTAGTTACCTTGGGGGGGGGAGGGATGTGGATTTCCAAGGTGATTAGTTTGTGGTTGGATCTAACCAGGGAGGAGTTGACTATTGGTGTAGAGCAATGGTCGCCCATGTTAGTAATGACCAGGTCAAAGATGTTGCTACCTCTAGTGGGGATAAGAACGAGCTGGTCCAGGGCATTGGAATTAATGAATTCCAGGAAACATTGGGCAAGTGTATTGGTACATGAGTAGTTTTCCCAGTTAATGGAGGGGTAGTTGAAGTCACCCAGTATGAGAGTGTTAAGTTGGACCCTGATATTCTCCAGGGTGCTTAGGAACATGGAGTGAGAGTCTTGAGACATGGTTGGGGACCTATAGCAGGCTACAACCTGAATTGCTGTTTTACCCAATGCCAGCTGCACCTGAATTATCTCAGATGTGTTATGTTGGGCTACTAGTCTGGAAGTGTGTGCATTCTTTATGAATATGGAAACACCACCACCTTTGGAGCTTCAGTCCAAGTTCTGGGGCCAAAAGGTGTGGAATGAGTTATAGCCTGGTAGTGCAGGGGTGCTTTCTGCTGCCTTGAACCAGATCTCTGTTATGGCACAAATGTCGATGTTCTCCATTTTAAGGAGTGCTTCAAGCAAGTGCATTTTGAGATTTTGACTTCTAGCATTGAGCAGCATTACCATCAGATTGCATTTGATTGTAGCTGTTATGGTGGTAATTTGTTATATCACACCAACCACCTGTATGTCTTCTGTCCCCAAATCCATGAACCTTTTCTTAGGCTTTCCTCTTTTCCTGTTACCTGCCAGATCCATCCTTAGCATCCATCTTCAAATATACCCAGCACCCTCTTAAGCACATGTCCAAAACAAAGCAATCTCACCCCTCTGGCCTAGTGCCAGTGTCAGTATTTAGTAAATACTAACAACCTCCGCCTGACTACATTCTGTTTCTCTCTGTCCCATGGACATCCCTTAGTAGTGTGCATAACTTCCCTTAAACACATTCAAAGGTGCAACAAAAACAAAACAAAAAAAAACCTGAAGCAACTGCCTGCATATAAGAACATGGAGAGCGGAACCCTGTACAAACCAGTAAAAGCTACTGCAAGTCCTACTTGTATCAACAGACTGTGAGCAGTTCCCTTAAACACATTCAAAGATCCAACAAAAACAAAACAAAACAAAAAAAAAATGAAGCAAATGCCTGCATACAAGAACACAGAGAGCAGAACCCTGTACAAACCAGTAAAGGCTACTCAAGTCCTACTTCTATCAACAGACTGTGGGAAGTTCCCTTAAACACATTCAAAGGTCCAGCAAAAACAAAACAAAAAAAAACCTGAAGCAACTGCCTGCATACAAGAACATAAAGACCGAAACCCTGTACAAACCAGTAAAAGCTACCACAAGTCCTACGTTTATCAACAGACTGTGAGCAGTGTAGAAAAATTATAATCTTCTCTCTGTGGTACTTCTACTCATTCTTCTGATGTGCACACTACTGGAACCCTCCTTTTCCTCCCATTTATTGTAACAAATATATACAGTTTTCCAAAGCTTTGTATTTATTTTATCTTCTTATATTTTATTTATCTTGTATATTACATTTATTTTATATTCTTATATTTTATTCTCCCATTTATTGTAACAAATATATACAGTTTCCCAAAGCTTTGTGTTTATTTTATATTCTACTTCCCTGATACTCTACTAAATCTGCTTTTGAGTTCACATAAATAAACAGATGCCTTTAGGTACTGAACTGGGATAGCTGGTTGATTATTTTTCTCTTCTCACAGCTTTCTCCAAGTGCTGGTTCATAGCATCCCCCCCCCCCACTTTTCTTCTTCTCCTAACATAATTCTATTGTAAGTTTCCTAGTCCTGTCAAACCCGTTTTCTCATACCTTTCTCCAAGCCCTGGCTCTTAGCCCCCAACTTCTCTCAGTCTCCTAACATAATCTTATTGTAAGCTTCCCAGCCCTGTCAATCCTGTCTATTCCCTTCCTCTTCCTCTTGAGAGTTTACTTATTCCTCCCCTGAGCTGCGGTGCCATCTTTAAATACTTAGACCATCTGCTTCCCCCCCAGATTTCCTACCTTACTGATAGTTTTCTTTCCAGATAGCAACTCTGCAGTTGGTTTCAACCCACTCCATTCACCGTCGCTAAGCTCGGGCTCACTCCATTCCTCAGCCCTGCCCCCTTTCCCACCCACCACCACATCAATTACATTTATACTTACTGTAGTTCCTCTCCATTACCCCACCACCCAATTATCCCCCTCCAATTCCCCTCTCATTGCACCACTAGCAACACCTCTTTACTTCCCTTCACATTACACCATTAGCCACGCCTCCAACACACCCACACATACCTAACATCTTAACTTACCTCATCATTACCCCATCAGTACAACCTCTTCTCCACCACATCTCACTATTGCACACTAATTCTCACTCTTTTAGTCACCTACATCCCATACTACAATGTCCATCTCTACTATCCCTAGTCTACTTACCTTATCACTCTCTTTCAATATCCTACTACATCTAACCTCTCTACATCGTTCTTCTACCTCTTCCTCCCACTGCCCATTGTCCTTTCTCTTCATACAGTCTGAACACACCACTTCCTTCTCACAAATTTCAGCCAGCCTTTACAACACAAGCATATTATTATGTACCAGAGTAAAAATCCTCCCTACCATCACCACAACAATAATATTTTCTGCCTAAATTATGGAATCAGAGTAAAATGGAAACTAGAATACATTACTCTCACATATATTGTAACAAACCTGTCACTATGCAAGGACATACACCAGAACTCAGGTCCATCTCCTCTTCTCTGAAACCCCCAATTCTCATAAATCAATAAACTTCACTACACTTAACCTATAAAGCGTAAGAAATAAAATACCTGACTTCCATGCATGGATAGCCTACAACAAACCCAATATTATTGCCACAACTGAAACATGGCTAAAACCCTATATTAATGACACATA
This sequence comes from Protopterus annectens, assembly GCF_019279795.1. Lineage (NCBI taxonomy): Eukaryota > Metazoa > Chordata > Ceratodontiformes > Protopteridae > Protopterus > Protopterus annectens. The sequence continues at coordinate 236,617,298 of NC_056730.1, read as the reverse complement.
ATTCCTTCCCCCAGATTTCATCTGCCTTAGGGATGACAGACCTCAAAGAAAAGTGGAGGCATCTCTCTAATATGCCCCATGTTCTTCACTATTGTCCCATATACAAAACCCATCCCACAATGTTCCACAGGCGAATGTCTAGTTTATTTCATTAAAATGAATAATTGCAAAAACCTCTGTGTGATAGTCATTTACATTACCCCAGACATTAACATCCTAATTCTTGAGGAAATCCTTGCCTGGGTACTTACCAACATAAAAAATTAGACTATCATACTGGGAGATGTAAATATCAACTGGCTAGACATATCCCCACACCACTCTAACTGCAATATCAATCTATGTAAGTTCACCCAGCTAGTTAAGACCATAACCAGGCCTAATAAAATGAATGCTAATGGCTCAATCCTAGACTGGATTTTAGTGTCTGACCCAAATAAGATCACGTCTGCTGGTACACTGCTGGTATAAGTGACCACTTACCAACCTTTATACAATGTGAATGTGCCACAACAATTAATAAACATCAGTACAGGGTTACCAGAGATGAATCCCAGTTCTGTCCATCTATTTTAACCAAAGGTTGATTAGCATTAACTGGGATGCATTAAAATCCCTTCTCATTGATGAGGCAGTTGACTTCTTCAACTCAGACTTCCTCAGCATACTAAATAATCTTGTTCCCCTTAGACAAAAGAGAGTAAAGACCACCCGTGCCAGTTGGCTAACAATATCCACTGAGGATCTCATGAAACACAGGGACATATCATGGAAAACATGGCAAAAAAAACAAAAAAAATCTGACCTCGTCCAATACAAACAGCTCTGAAACCAGGTTAAGTGCCTAGTACTACAAAACAAAAAATAACACTACCTTACATTACAAAATCAACACAAGCCAAACCCAAATACATTCTGGAGCTCTCTTAACTCTTTATTAAACCCAGGCTCTAGTAATAATCCTTGCCCAGATCCAAATAAAACACCCATTGAAATTGCTGCAACCTTCAACTCCTATTTCATAGATACTATAGCCAATTTAACCGCTACTCTTTCCCAAGACCAACTTGTCCAGACCTCCCCACAGCTAACACCAGTACACCCCCTATTCCCAACTTTACTCTGTCACCTATACCCACCTTGACTATTAAAACATTGCTTCTCAAACTCAAACCATGAACAAATACCCCTGACAATATACCAACCAAATACCTGCAAATCTCAGTCAACTCAATAGCTTACCCTATCAGCATACTTCTCAACAGTTCTATCTAAGAATCCTATCATCTTGAACAAAGCTTATATCCTCCCTCCACACAAGGGAGGCCACAACATAGACACCACCAACTTCCACCCCATTGCTTTACTATCACCCATCTCTAAGATTCTGGAAAAATGTATTCATTCCCAATTTCTTCATCATCTGACTCACAACCACATCCTCTCCCCCACCCAACATGATTTTAGCCCGGGACATAGTACCACCACTGCCCTCATATCCTTCATGGACACTGTCAACTGAGCCTGTGATGCTGGTATAATTGTATCTTCACTATTTTTTTATCTTTCTAAAGCTTTCAATACTATTTCCCACTCTCTCCTTCTAACAAAACTCAGCAACATAGGTACCTCACCTCAAACTCTAAACTGGTTCACTAATTACCTCACTAACAAGCAACAATTAACTTAATGGCAGAACTCTTACTCCCCTTTCCTAAACACCACCACTGGTGTTTCTCAAGGCTCCATTTTAGGCCCATTTCTGTTTAGCATATTTATCAATAACTTTCACACCACACTCTCTCTCAAGGCTTAGTCATCCAGTATGCAGATGACTCCACTATCACCTGCACTGCAAACAACTTGACAGAACTGCATCAACTCACCCAAAATGCCCCCACCTGCACAAAAATTTGGATGTCGAATAATCTTCTTGCCCTAAACCCCAACAAAACCAAACTAGTAATCTTTGCTCCCAAAAAGTCCACACCCCTACAAAGAGAACTTCACCATTCAATTCCTAAATAGTAACACCATTGACATTGTACCTAGCATAAAACTCCTAGGTGCCATCATAGATGAAAACCTCACATTCGACCTGCACATCCAGTCTAATGTCAAAAAGACACATCAAAAGCTTTGCACTATTTACCAGCACAAACATATATTCAGTGCATCAGCCCAACTTTTCCTTGCCTCTTCTTTTCTATTACCCTCTATTTTATATGGTGCCCCTCCTCATCAACATTCAGTCCTCTCTAAAGTCCAAACTAGACTCATGCTACAACAAAATTGCTAAGTTTGAAACTAATGTCTCCTACTCATCCCACCACTGCTTATCATTATGCAACCTAAAATGATTTGAACTCCTAAATTATCTCACCTTTATCCAACTAACTATAGCTCACAAACTCATTCATAATCCATCCATGTGCCCTACTCTATCTTCTATACTTACTTTATACCATCCTAACAGACCACTCCGATCCAACAACCAACTGCTCATAAATGTAGAAAAACCCAAACTTTCAGCTGGCCAGATGCATTACTCCTTTACCATCACAAAACTTTGGATCTCCCTCCCCTCAACACTTAGATCCACCCACTCAGTAATGCTCTTCAAGACATCTCTGAAACAACACCTCTCCTCATCTTGGCTGTGCACATGTGCTAACACCACATCTTATATAACCTAACTTCAACCATCACAACTATCCTCACCCCCAGTCTACTACTCTGGCATCCTCCTTTCACATCCACCTGTCTTTTTGTTTAGTCTGCCTCTCCATTCTGTCCATGTCTCTCTTCTTCTAACCCTCATTGTCTTAACATTGTTCCCTCCTGTCTTCTTCCTTCTCTTCCTAACCCTTATAGACCTACCATTAAACCAGGTGAGACATTCGGGTACTCTTGCAGCCTACCTTAATATCATACCACCACTTATATCTGCAACAATATCCACCAACTTTGCTGATTCCTGCAACAGGACTCATCTAGCTTATTGCTCAGCTATTATACCTCCTAAACATGTGAAAAGTTTAAGTACCTAGTCTCTGAGTAATTCCTATATCTGTTTTGCATCCACTGTATGAAGTGCCCTATATAAATTTTGCTAGCTGAAAACTACTCATATGGAATGTTCTCATGTATATACTCTGTATTGCTTGTATAATATCTTTGATTTGAGAATGATTACTTATGTACTTTTTTTTTAACAATTGTATAAGCTGCCAATAATATGTACTAAATGTCTTTATTAATATAAATTATGCATTGTATGTGAAATGTCTTATATGTGGAGCTTTTCTCCCCGGGACACCACTGAAAATGGGCACTTCTGGCCCAGCTGGATCATCCTGGTAAACAAATGCAAAATAAATAAATAAATAAATAAATAGTCTCCAAGCCATACAATCTGAGTTGACACTCTAAGATACTGATTACTAATCGTGTCCATTCTCAGCACACCCAATGCAAATCCTATCAGCAGCTGCTGTTATGACTCCTGTATTTTTGTAAGTACCACCATCTCCAAACCATGTAACATAGCTGTTCTCACTACAGTCTTGTAGACCTTCTCTTTCAGTGTTATTGATGCTCGTCTGTCACAAATCCCTCCTGACACTCTTCTACACCCACTCCACCCTGAATGCACTGTCTTCTTCACCTCCCTTCCACACTCACTGTTACTCTGAATTTTTGATCCTAATCATTTAAAATCATACACTTTCACCACCTCTACTTCCTGCAGTCTCACCATTCAGCTATCCTCCCTTTCATTCACACACACACACATATATTTTGTATTAGTCCTTATACCCTTCATTACTGTCCTCTGTATAGCATAACTCCACCTCTCCAGGGTCTCCTAAACATGTTCCCTATTGTCAATACAGATCATAATATTCACAAACATCATAGTCCATGGGGTCTCCTTTGTGATCTTATGTGTCAACCTGTCCATCACCATTGCAAAGAGATGTCATGATGTTTATGCATACAATAAAAGGAATGTCACTCTTGTCTGTCTTATATTGGATGACGTGACATCTACCTGTCTGCCAGGCCACTGTGTGCCCATGGCCTGTTGTGATGACTACATATCCAATAATCTAATGTAACTGATAATATCAGCAGTGTCTATTGAAGACATGAGGAGAGTATCTCATAGGCTGATGTAAAATGCTCTGTATAACATCCACAAACAGCTCCATCACACAAAGTCGACTGCAGTGAGATTAAAACTCCTACTTATCTAAGTTTTCAGACTACAGAACACAGTACTTAGCTGATGCACCATGGCATAAGTCTGACTTTAACAGAACTGCAGGTGATCTTATAGTAGATGCCATCAGCAGGCCCTGTGGGGGACAAGAGGTTGCAGGGCTGTTACAAATGGATGATTTTCAAGCACAAAAACACTGCAAAAATACCATTTGACAAAGCAGGGTTGAATACACACTCCCACGCTTCTTTATAGAAACAGATACACACATCAAGTTGACTGCAGTAGAACCCCTACCTAAGTTTACAAACTAAGGAACATGGTATCTAATGCATGCACCATGGAGCAAGTCTAACTTTAACAGGATTACAGGTGATCTTATAGTAGATGACATCAGCAGGTCCTGTGGGGGGCAAGAGGTTGGAGGGCTGCTAGACATGGATAGTTTTGCAAGAATAAAAACACTGCAAAAACCATACTATTTGACAAGACAGTGTTGGATCCACCCTCCCACTCTTCTTTATGGAGACAGACACACTAAGACAGTGTGAACCATACCCCTACCTATCTAAGTGCACAGACTACAGAACACAGTTTTAATGCAAGCACCACTACACAAGTCTGATTTTAAAAAGACTGCATGTAAACTTATAATAGATAACATCATCAAAGGATGTAGGGAACACCAGCTTGGGAGGCCTGTATAGGCACATCGCTTCTTAGTGTCATCTGAGGCTGGTACACTAACAGTAGTATGCTGTTTAGAAGCCATAGCTGTGTAACAATACAAGTCCCCTTATTGAGCATATTTGGATGTTTGACATTGACAGTGCAAGCCTGTGAGCACAACTATATGGCCACGTCCATGAGGGAGCACACAACACACACACACACACACACACACACACACACACACACACACACACACACACACACACACACACACACACACACACCCACACACACACTCACACACACACACTCACACACACATGCACGCACATACATTGATAACTACCCAATAGAGAAAATGTCTTGCCTTATATGCTTATATTAATAATACAGTCTTCATACATATAACTGTGTAGAAATTCTCCACTGTGATGTTTTACAGCATCCTGATAGATAAACAAAGTCTGTGAAAGGCAAATTACTGTTTCTTTCACTTATTGCGTCCTCCATGTTTAGTATACAGAATGTCCACATCATTAATTTCAATTTAACTTCCTTGATTCTTCAAGTTTACAAATTAAGCAACTCAGAAGATTGTTATATGTTGATCAGTTACCATAAGGGAAAAAAAGCCATTTGTGACCATTTAGAATAAGAAGAACCAGAACCTGAATAAATAACTGAATTGAATTAAGTGAAAGTTCTTAATGTGATAATTGCTTTTTAATGTCTATATCACATACAATCCACATTTGCTGGTAGTTGTAATGGGATACTTTAGTGTTAATCTGGGGAAAGACAGAGACACCTGAAGGGATGTGACTAGGCAGAATGGCTAGGATGATTTGAAATTAACTTGTGAACTGTTTGCTCATTTTGTCAGCTCATGGATTGTAAATAGAAACATGATGGAACACGAGAATGCTAATATGTGCACTTGGTGCCCGAACAGCTGGGACCAAAGCTTGACTGTCAACTCTGTAATCTGTCATCAGACCTGAGGAACTGAGGTTATTTGTTCTGGACAACCAAGCCAAAAGAGGTACTGAGCTGTCAACAGTTGGTGCTGGATTGGATCACACAATTGAGGACGTGGCTGGACAAATTTAGCAAACTAAAATGTGTAGTACAGGCCTTGTGGAAAGGCTTAGCTGAAGCTTCTGAGTAAAATGAGTTCACCTATCTCCTCCAGAATTACTCTCTTGTATACCTGGAGTGGTAAGAGATCTGAAGTGTAAATGGACTGTATTCAGCACTAACAGGGAGGGAGTACCACCAAGTTAAAGAAGCAGTCTTTCCATACAGTGTTAGTAAGGAAACTCTTTGTATGTTATCAATAGGCACTAGCAATCTAGGAAAGCAGCAGCTATAACAGTCATGCAGGTGAAGACTCTGGCATTTGGAGAATTTAGTTAGTCCACAGAGAATGACTTTCTGACCCCTCAGAAAGATTCTGTAAGACCATCCAGCAGCAAAAGAGGGGTGCATGAGATTATTTAGGTTATTTTCAACCAGGATGGAAAAATGCTGTACTTGATGGAAAAGACTGCTGGGAGGCAGAAAAACACTTTGATAAACTCCTGAATCCAGTCAGTACTCCTTTCTATGAGGAAACAGGCCAAGGAGATTGGGAGATGGTATGATTACAGTGTTTACCTTACAGTCACAAGATGCAGGATTTATTTCTCACCTTTGGCTAAGCTTAAAATGTCCAGCAAGAGCAGCTAGCCTAGTACGTCCCTATAAACCTATGGAAGGATCGCATCTATTTCTGTAGAAGTCACTGCAAGGATAAAATAGTTCTACTGTGGAATGAAAGATATCTGCCAAATGGTACTAGACATTTCTGAGATGCTCTTTTCCTATTTTGCATGGAAGGAAAGGCCACTATCTTTGGATTGACAATTAATGGTTATAGTGATCATTCATAAACAAGTTCAAAAGAGGATATACAAGGGTCATGCTCCTTAACCTCTCTGGGAAATACTGTTCAATTGTACTGGAAAAGAGACTTCAGTAGTGAAACCTATGATTCATGGTGAGTAATACAGATTCTGTTCTGGCTGTGGGACTCAGGATCATCAGTTTGTCTTATCATAAATATTGAGGGAATGAAAAGACTTTGCAGTTAGTCTCTGTAGGACAAGGCATATGATTGCATTTCCTGGTATATCTTGTGAGAGGTGCAGAATGGGGCTCCACAGCTGCTACTGGCTGCTGCATGCCACTCTATCCTTGCTTTCAAGGAGTGACAGTTATGCATGCCTTCTCAATGTTAAATTAAATAAATTCAAGCTAGGTTTGTGTCAAGCTAAAAACATACCTCATTACCCCTCCAATTCCTGATTCTTATAGGATCATAGGATCATAGGTAGTTACTAGGCTATTGGCCCTGATGCCTTTATAAGCCTAGCCAAGAGTTTAGCCCATGTTTAGACAGGTCAGTACCCAATGCCCCTGTCCAGCAGGGACACAGGTGGAATCCTAGTGGTGTATTTTCTGTTTCCCATCCAGTTATCCAGGTTGTGCTTAAAAAGGGGTAAAGAGGTACTCTGCTTGACATGGAGAGGGAGTCTATTCCACAGATGGGAGAGTCTCTGTGACACAAATCTGTCCCACTAACAAGTCCTATTCATGTTGCAGACCAGGTTGAGGTCACTCGTGTGGGTTATTTGATTGGAGCTTGAATTGAGGATATGAAGCAGTCCCATCAAGACTCTGTCCAAGATCTCCTTATATGCCAGACAGAGATCACCTCTGAGGAGTCTGTATGAAACTGAGTGGAGGGATAGGTCTTTTAGCCTATCTGTGTATGGTAGATTTTTGAGGCCCTGGATTCTCCTGGTGAGGAACCTCTGTGGTCTCTCCAGCTGCTGCATGGGCTTTGCGAGTTACATGCCGAACGGGGCAATGTGCTCAATAATGGGCTGTATTAGGGAAGAATACAGAGATGTTATGACCTCTGTGTCCCTGGATGAAATAACCTTACTTATGAGGTGAGCCATGTAGAAAGCTTTCTGTACAATGAAAGCAACATGGTGGTCAAAAGTCAGGTTGCTATCAACCTGGGTGCCCAAATCCCTCATGACTGACTGCATGCATAGGATGTTGTTATTAATGTGATAATATGTGAGGACATCACTCTCCCCAAAGGAGATGATGATGCATTTTTTGGTATTCAACTTGAGGCCAGGTTTCTAGCACCAGTCATTTGTTTGGGTGAGACCCTCTTGGAGGATGTCCACATTACTAGGGGCATTGATGACATCACCCAGTTTGCAGTCATCTGCAAACCTGGTCAGCTATAGCCCACTGGTTTTGGCCTGCACCTCAGAAAAGTATATCCCAAATAACAGAGGCCCCAAGACCAAACCCATTACGGGTCTACTGCTTCAGGTGGCTTCCCCTATTTTGACTAGGTGGATTCTATCAGTGAGCCAGTTTGCTACCCATATGGTAACATATGGATTGATGCCTAGTGGAGAGAGTTTATCTATTATGCCCAAATGGGAATAGTGTCGAAGGCTTTGGCTATGTCAGGGTTGGTGGTGTTCATCTTCCCCTCATCTGTGGCTTTGCTGACTGTCTCAAAGAAGTCAATCAAATTTAACAGACATGACCTACCCTTCACGAAGCCAAACTGTGTGGGATCAAGTGTTTGGAGGTTGCCAATGTCCTTGTTAATGAAGTCCATGATAATCCATTCCATGGCCTTGCAGATCAGGCTAGTTAGGCTGATGGGTCAATAATTTCTTGGATCAGTAGATGGTCCACCTTTCTGCAAAGAGATGACAGTGGCTGTCCTCGACTCAGCTGGGATGAAGCCAGTACTCAGGCTTTGGTTGAATAGGGCACCTAATGGTGCTGCAAGTTCCTGCCTGAGTGCATGTAGGATGCAGCCTGGGATGTTATCAGGTGCCATGGAGGCTGTATTTTTTTCCATTGAGAGAGCAGTGATGACCTGTTCCTTAGATATAAGGGGAAGGGGGCAGGTACTAGGGATGTCCTGATTTACTAATGGGGGGGCAGAGGCGTGATGTTTTTGCTGAATATGTCAGTCAGCAAGTTTGCTATATCTATGGTATTTGTATATGTGGTGTCCTTGACCACCACTTCTAAACAGATCTGGGTGCTTCCTTTGAAATTGCAGACATATGTGAAGAAGGCCTTATGATTGTCTCTAGTAGATGTGGCCAATTTGGACTTGAAGTTTGCTTTGGAGGATTTCGCTAGTGTTCTTATTTGCTTGTTCAGGCTAAGGAGAGATTGTGTCCAATTGGGCACCTGCTCCTTCTTGGTCCTGGACAGCATTTTTTTTCCTTTTGTTATAGAGTTTATTTATTGCAGATGTCCACCAGACAGGTTTACTCTTCCTTTTGGTGGATGATTTAATCCTGATGAGTATTCCTGATTCCATGCATCTATATAAATGCTTGTATAGTGCTTTGGTGTAGTTCTGGATATTGGTGCCCTTGAAATGGGGAGGGGGTTGTGAAGCTGTTTATACCATCCCTCAGGAGGCTGTAATCAGCTTTGGAGAATTTTTTTTCCATGGGCATAATGCCATGATGCATCTAATGTCTGGGTCTGAGAGCAGATCCACTCAAAATGTAGAAAACAGATCACTATTGGATGTCATTAGGTCCATGAGGTTTACATACACTCATACATACCTCAGATATGTCAGCAAGTATCACTTTGTCTTTTCTCCGTTCTGCTGTTCAGAACACAAACGTTTGACAATACTAGTCACTTTACAGACAAATCATCAGGTCTGCCATATGCACATGTTCACTAGATGACCCTAACATGATTAGTGTTTGGTTTTAAGTACTGTGCATTCAATGATTACCATGCATATATTACTGTAAATGAGATGAACAGATTCCCTTTCATATAGTCTGAAATACAGGGAATTTAAGGAAGCAAGTTTTAATTCAAAATTATAAAAAATTTATATTTTTTTATATAGCACTTCAACATGGCCTTCCATTTCCCTGGTGTCTGCAAATTTATTGATTCACTGCTACAGTTTTTATAGGATTTTAGGATCACAGGAGATTACTAGGCTAATGGCTCTGGGACCCTTACAAGCCTAGCCAAGAGTTTATCCCCCAAAAACAAACATCAATCAGCACCCGTCACCCCTGTCAGTGAGGGGCACAGGTGCAACCCCTGGGACAAATTTGAGGCTGTCCTTCCACTCATCAAGGTCACGCTTGAAGAGGGTCAGTAACATACTTTGTTTGACGTGTAGGAGGAGTCTATTCCAGAGACAGGGCAGCCGTTGGGAGAAAAACCTATCTCTCCAGCAGGTTTTGTTAATATCACATATTAGATTTAAGCCTTTTGATCAGGTGCTATGTGAAGAGTTAGACTTACAGATATGGAGCATCTCTAGTAGAGCAGAGTCTGAGACTACTTTGTAGGTGAGACGCAAATGACCTCTGAGCAATCTGTATGATACAGAGTAGAGTGATAGTGATTTGAACCTGTCCACATAGGACAGGTGTTGGATGCCATATTTCTGTAGCCTTTCTAGTTGGTGCAGGTGTTTGGAGAGGTACATGCCAAACGGAGCATTGTACTCAATTATTTATGGTGACTTTTATTCTCTTCTATCGGGAGACTCTTCTTTTTTCCCAAAAGTATTTAGAGCACTATGGATAATCAGTGTTTTGTGGTGAGTAGGGCATTTGAGCTTCTCTTTACCATGCTGAAATGACAGTCAGAAACAGAAGCTGGGATATAAGACTGAATGAAGTAAATGCAACTGTTGAAACAGTAATGGATATTGTAAAATTGCATTGAGTACTTCAATAGAAAAATGTGGATTACTATTCCCCGGATTCACTATCCTTCCGTGCAGGACTAGTTTAGTCCTGCATGGAAGCGGCTGTTTAGGAGCAGGACAGCAGTGCACCATGCATATCAATGAAAGCATGCTGCCTGAGCTCCTAAACGGACACGGAGCATGTACGAGTGCAGGGGGTGTGTCTGAGAGCAGAGCTTTCAGAATATACATGCCCCTGCAATAAAGAACAGCAGGTTAGGAATAAGAATAAGTGAGACCACTCCTAGATGTTTGCACACATCCAGCAACATCCCCCCAAGTGTATAAGAGCAATAGTTAATATATGAAATATAAAGAAGCTTTTTTTATGAAACAGTTAAAATTTAACCATAGGTGTGCAGGTTTGCTCATCACTTAACTACATTTAATGCAGCTTAAATGGCACAAGAGGATAAAAATCAAGATATATGCAAATGAAGCAGTACTACAATCGTGTAGTGGGCAGAGCAGTTGCCTTACGAGCAGTCACACGTGATTCGAGTCCCACTTCAGTACATTCCATTTTCCATGTCATATCACTTTATGACCAATATTTTTTGTTGCATAACCTACTAAATAACATATATTTGTGAACCGGAGTACTGCATTAAATGCAGATGTGAGGTGTCATTGCCATAATGTTGTAAAATCCACAGATAATCACAAATGCCCCATACAGTATATGTATACAGGAATCAGGGATACAAATTGAAAGTAGAATGTGTAATGAATGATAAATCCATAGAGTTTCCAAATCCACCACCTTCCCAAGAACCATTTTACATTACTGTCTAAATTAGTGTGGTGGTAAGCGGGAGTAAGCACTATTAAGCAAGAGTAAGCATATCTAAGCAGTAGTAAGCAGGTTTAAGCCTGTTTGTGTTGGGGTAAGCAATGCGCACACAGGGTAAGCAATATTGAAGCTAACTCTCTGTAAGCATATTTAACCGAAGGTTAGCATTGCTTACTCTCACACAAACCCACGCAAACCCGCTTACAATTGCTTAAAAGTGCATTAATCACTCTGCATGCAACAGCCGCTGTTCTGGCCAGAAACAAAATAAACATCCTTTGCAGGTCTTGAACCCAGGTCCTTGTGCATTATAGTCATAGTAGTTAACCACTAAGCCATCACAGCACTACATAAGAGTGAGGTATCACCAAACAGATCCTCACTATAGAAAAATCAAACTGAACATGTGAAAGGAATCTATATACAGTTTTATGTTGTATAACCTACTACATAACATAAATATGTGAAATGGAGTACTGCATTAAGGCCAGATGTGAGATGTCATTGTAATAAAGTGTTGAAATCCCCTAATAAAGACAGGGACCCCATACAGTGTATGTACATATGAATCATGGATACCTAATGGTTAAGGTGTTTGCCTTACAAACGCAAAGAGCAGGGTTCGAGTCTCACAAGGGATAATTGGCTAGGCTTAAAATGGCTCACAAGGGCAGTAAGCCTAGTACTAATCTATGAACCTATAAACCTATATAACATGTAAGGAATAATAAATCAGTGCCATACAGCAAATAGTATGCAAATTAAAAATTAAGCTACACTAAGCATTGCACAGCCCAGCTTAGTAGGTGTAAGCAATTTGTAGGCCAGTTAACTCAGTCTGCCCATTGGTATACCCCTTTAAGCAATGCCAACCTTAGGTAAGCAGGTTTACCCATAGCCTAACATTTTCAAAACCATCCAATCACGAAAAAGTGTGGAAAATCAGCCCTATTTAAACCCAACAGGCGGGAATACATCTCATAACTGGTTGCCACTTCCTCCTGTAGGCACTATGACTGGTATTGCAGAGGGTGTGCACTTTCGGGTGTAGTGCTGGGGCATCTAGGAGTCCAGAGTCATGGAAGGACTCCTTGTGAAAGACCATGACCAGAGTGCTGCAGGGCCAGTACCAGGGTTCCCAATACAAATAGGAAGCCTGGGACCATCTCGCCCGTGACCTCACCAGTGCCACTGGCATACCCCGAACTAGTGAGCAGGTCAGACATCACTATGCTGACCTGAAGCAGAGAAAGGGGGATCTCTTGGATCAGTGGATCCAAGAGGCTAGGAGGACAGGAGATGTCCCAGCTGTGTGTATCAGTCCACTACCTGTTTAATAATTGCCAGCTCATGTATATTATGGATAGGTATGGCTAAATATTCCTCTTATGTCTTTCACAGTGGCAGATGAGCAGGCTGTGAACCAGGAAGCCCATGCCTGTAGATTGCAGAGGTTGCAATGTGAGACAGGTTAGTAATACTCTTGCATGTACTGTCATAGGAAATAAATCTAACAGTAGTAGAAAGTTAATCACCTGTATAAAACCTGTATTGTTTAAGGCATGTACTGCATACACCAGAGAATATGGCAGGAAGAGTCTCATATAGGTTGTATGTAAATAAAAGAATAATAGCCTGACAATAAAGGTCTAACTGCTGGACCACATGTGTTTTCTCTGGTATCATATGGTGATGTAGAGTTGCAATCTCTTAATAGTACTGTTGTATTAAGCACTGTTACCCACACTGTGCTACATAACTAAAATGTGTAGGAATGTCTGTATATGACTGTTGTAATCCCAAGAGGTCATATAGTACAACTGAGAGAGACTTAGACAGAAAACAGTGAAAAGACAGACAGCATAATCCAAATAGCACACTCAACTGAGACATGAACTGTTGTATTTCTAGCACACACAGTCATGGTTCGAATCCTGGAAGTGATAGTAGTCTGTATGCAGAATCATACCCCACAACTGTACAGATATGTCCAGAATGTCCAGTAAATTGGCCCATATCAACTGCCTGTCCTCCTGACAAAGTAGTGGGATGATCCCAGATGTTTAGGCAGCAAATAAGAAATACAACTGATTGTCAGACATCTATAGAAACAAACCTGTCACTCTAGCAACTCCCCAAAATGTTATGAGAGTAATAAGCCAAGTATGTCCCATATCCACCCCCATGTTGTCAAGCTGTGACCAGAGTGTGTGCAGTAACAGAGTAAGACATATGTGCATAATACTAATGTGGAATCTGGAAATATATGTTGCAACATTCAGGTAGTGCTAACGAACATTGCCCCCACAGGTCTGTCAGATATGAAAACTGTGCCTCGAAATAAAAGATTGATATCCTGTATTGGTACTGTTTACTCTGGTATTGTATGGCATTGTTATTGTTGCAGTTGCTCTGAATAATAAGGTATTACTCATCACTGTCACCCACACTGTGCTACATAATAAAACTGTCTAGGAAATCCTGTATAAGAGTGTTGTAATTACAAGGTCAGATTGTAAAACCACAGGAGAATTATAGACAGAAAACAGACAAGAGATACACAGTAATATCTATATAGCACAATCAACTGTGATAGACACTGTTTTGTTTTTAGCGGACACAGCCATGGTTTGAATCCTGGGACTGGTAGTAAGCTGTATGCAGAATCATACCCCACAAGTGTACAGAATGTCCAGTTAATCAGCCTATATCTGCCGGCTGTTACCCTGTCCCCCTAGCATTTCAGTGTGCTCTCTGACATGTAGGCAGCATTTCATGCCATACAACTGACTGTCTGGCCTGTACATATTTGGAAAATATCAATGAAAACAAACCTGTCGTTGTACAATTCACCAAAGGTTTAAGAGGGCAATAGTTAAAATATGTCCCAGTTCACCTGCATGTAGTCAAGACATGCTCAGAGTGTGTGCAATAAGAGATGGACAGGTATGTGAATAACATCAATTTGGAATCTGGGAATATGTGTAGAAACAGTTAGGTAGTGTTAACAAGCAATACCTCCACAGGTATACCAGGTAAGAGGTGTATACTGCAGGTAAAACTCAGTTTATGTATATAGTTGTCTACATCCATACCACTGTCCAAACTAAGGTGATAGGGTAGTGTACTAATACCTGTCAGGTACAGATCACAGCACTGAGTAGGAAAATAATGAGAATTACAGGAATATACTAGTTGTTAACTGACATTGCCCCCCCCCCCCCATATCTGCAACAATAAACTAAATACACAACTCAATCGAATTTGCTGCATTAAATCTACTGTTGGGACATATGTTCTATTGTTTGATAAATATTTAAATTTGTTTCTATGCATGTGCCAGGGTAAAATACTCACACATTGATGGCATACTGCCATCAATGAACCTACATGCTGTTGGAATGGCCACTGTGGTTCCATATATACATGTGTTCTGTTTGCTATACAACTGTTCCATATCTGGTGTTTTGGGTTAATGGGAATATCTATGTATGCTGTTATACCAAATCCTGGAATGTGTTGACTATTACTAACCCACATATGTTGTAAAACTGAAACAGCATAGCACGTTTGGGAAGGCCAGTCCCTGCGGACCCACCTGTCCCACCTCAGCTGGCCGTGGCACAGGGTACCAGCACATCTGATACCCACCTCAGGGCCTCCTTGTCTGTAGGTCCTGCACCACCTTTGGATGGAACTGCCTCAGGGGATGGGGCTCGCCCCCCCAGGAGCAGGCACGGACAGGACACTGTCACCTGTTGCCAAGTCCGGGGAGTGGTGCATAGCGAGCTCCGCAGGGACTTCGGAGATCTGCTATGCCAGCTTGAGGGCCACATGTCACAACTAGAGGGTCGGCCTGGTGCTCCTACTCAGCCCCCAGCACAGGCAGCTTCGGGGCTGTGAAGGTCAGTGGTGACTGCCCATGGGTGGGGACCTCAGTCCCACTGTTTCCACTAGGGGGCTCATGGGCTTCCAATTTCCAAACACCCCTCCCCGCATGTGTCATATACAACCCCTGTATGTGTCTTGCCTGTCTTGTCTGTTAACCTTCCCAACCTACCTCCGCAAATATACCTACTATCCCTTCCCAACATCCCACTCTCACCTGAAAAAAAAGGGCAATCTGTTCCCCCCAAAAAAATCTCGCCTCATACATAGCTGTCCATTTCACCCATGTGTCCACTGGACACACATAATCAGGTCTAATTGGCTTCACAGCATATTATTGTTGTCCTCACCCCTCTCTCAGGGGTTTGAGTGTCCAAAGTCTATCTCCAAATTCAGTGTATATGCACAGCTGTTTCTGTAGAAGAAATGGTCAGCTACAGACCCTCCCTAAACCCATCCTGCACATCCCTATCTATTTTCCCTACTGTCTTTCCCTCTTTGTGTCCCTTTTTCACCACTTTCCTGTCAACCCTTTTTATTTCTTTTAAAGAAATTAGTGCGGGGGTAAGCACTTTTAAGCAACAGTAAGTGGGTTAAGCTTGGTTGCGTGGGGGTAAGCAATACCTACACAGGTTAGGCAATTGGGAAGCCAAATCAGTATAAAAAAACTGTAACTGGAAGTTAGTAGTCCTTACCTCTGAGCAAACCCATGCAAACCCACTTACAACTGCTTAAAAGTGCCTTAATCACTCTGTATCCAACGGCCCTTGTTCTGCAAAGAAACAAAGTAAACAGCCTCTACAAGGCTCTAACCCAGGACCCTGCACACCATAGCCAACATGATTTAGCACTAAGCCATGTCAGATATACATAACCCTGATGTTTTCACAAACATATCATCCATCACAGTCATTCAACAGTATAGGAAATGTATTAAAACATGTAGATGTATTTGTGTGTGTATATATATTTATATCTAAATATATATATATATATATATATATATATATATATATATATATATGTGGGTGTATATACAGACATATATATAAAAATATAAAAGAGAACATAACAAATACCTATATGACCACGGGCACCATTAATGGGGGTGAGGGGGCCCAAGCTAAATATGTCTTGTACGTATTGATATCACCCCCTCCCCCACAGCCAAACAGATCTGCCCTGCAATACAATACCAACTGTCACAAATCCCATAACCAGGACCCAACACAACATGGGCACAAGACGTTAACAGTAATCCATCCCACCTGTATGATGTCAGGCTGGTATTAATAACATATCATGCAGTACAGTCCGGCTACCATAGGGAATGTGGAATGTGGAAGCAATAAACATTCCAAAGATACACACACACACACACACACACACACACACACATATATATATATATATATATATATATATATATATATATATATATATATATTGTAACTACACATACACACAGAGATATGTATAGGAAGATACATATTTAGAGGGTGCACACCATACTGAACAGCCAGTATTCCTACAGTTGCCATCTTATCAAATGGATAATGTAAGAGTCACCCATACAAAAGACAATTGTTGTCTGAAACATATACCCACAGAGAGGTCAAAGGATATAACACCACATACAGGTTTCCATATATAAGAAAGTTTTATTTGAGTAATATTACAGTTGTATATGCCATGTCATATAGCTGTTTAGACTTTGAAATGCATACAAACAGATTAATGCAACTCCCAAACAGATTATTTAACACAGTAATCCGAAAGCATAACATATGTTGCTGCCCAGGCCAAGGCCTTCAAGTAGTACAACAGTAAATACAGACTGGGCCACAGGATAACAATCAATCAACAGTAAGTAATGCAGATGTATAGTCCAGCAGCCTCTAGTTACACTCTGTATGCAATCCCTAGGGAGAAAAGACATCAGTTGACACAATGGGATGTATCTATTACATAACAAGGCATAACTGAAACAATCACAATCACACTAACAAACAGAACAGTATGTATGACAGTAAGCAGTAGGCCAGCAGTTTCCCATGGTGAAATGTATGGTAATGTATATCCATATACCTTAAGGCAGCTTACGCCTGATAACTGTCACATGCGTAACAGCCTAGGTTATTTATGGTGCATACCCTCCCATAGACTAACTTACAGGGGCATATAACACTGCTACATACACTGACATCTGGACTGCAGAAGGTCACACATGTGTTGTGCAGATGAAGCCCATATATATATGGACCCAACCCCACAATATGTGTTGGGGCCACAACAGCACTGGAATGATGGCAGGAATGGCAGCATGACATAATCACAGGTCACTACATAACAACCCTAGACTGCATGTCATATGGACAAAGCCTGGTATGTAGGTAGATGACAGAGGCCGGAACACAGGGCCATATGTGAAATAGTGTTGTCATATACTGAGCAAGTTGCTGGTGTTACAGGATAGTCTGCAACATACCCTTAGTCAGGAATATGAAGTCAGAAACACAAATGGATGTAGCCATGTACTGTTAGCACTCAACGCACACACTGCCAGTGATATATCTGACACAGGACCTGTGTGGTGGACAGACAAAACATAACAGGCACACATCTGGCCATCACGTGGCTAGGCCCACAGTTGAGAGCTATGCAGACAGACTGCATTCCATGTTAAACTAGTATGTACACACAAACCCTGTAACACTGGTGCTATACAATGCATATAAAAACACTACTCACACTCCGTCTGTAGTTCTGGAGCTTTTACAAATATGTAGCTGGCCTGAGTCTGCAAGTTCTCTTGTAAGAGGTATTGCTACCTGCTATCTGTAACTCTGCTGCCCACATACAGGAAGGATGTCCTCCATACATGAAAGGTAAAGGGACCACGCCCACAGGATGTAGGGATTTATAGTAGTGGGATGCCATGACAGTGGTAATTGGAAGTACAACACAGCATGCTGCATGCAGGTAGCAAGTGGAGGACACTGATTGGTGCAGATGGCATCACCTGATCATGTGAATCACCTACAAAAGCCATGCTGCAATCTATTCAAAGCAGCTCAATCCATTTACTGGAGAGAGAGAGAGAGACAAAGAGAGAGAGAGACTGAAACAAACAAACAAACAAACTAAGAAAGAAAGCAGGCTAACGGCCAAGGTAAAGGAGAAAAAAACTTTACAAGGAAACTATTCAGAACAGACCTCATTCCCACAACAGGTATGTGAAGTATATATGCATGCAATTGACTGTAGTACTTGGTCCATAATAATGGGATAGATAATGTGGAATGATTAATATGTGCCATCAGGTGTTGTTGTAATGATGTTCAGCTGAACAACTGCTATGGACAATAGAGTCTGTCCCTGTTGGTAGTGGGCCATACCCGTCAACTGTGCAGAGCAGTACTGACTGACAAGATGTAAGCCATCATAGTGTGTATTGTGTAATAGAAAGCATGTATATTACTGTGGCCAATAGCTGGTGGTAGAAGTAATGCCATAATGATGGGCACGTTGGTTCAAGAGCCCACCACTTGCAGGACACTCAAGTTAACATGTAATGTAGAATACTGAAATGCCATAAGTGTGTAATAGGCTTACCTGCAATCTGTCCCTATATATACCCCCCTGATGTTAGGTTGTGTCCATATGTGGCACCTGTCTGTGTTGTAGCAAGGCAGAACAGTGCAGCTGTGCAGTAAGGAGAATTTGAGAGTGTGGACCTGATGTCTGAATATAAGATGTTGTCCTGTTCGATTCTCAGCTAGAGCATCTTCTGTGTGGAGACATGCGTGAATGGGCGTACCTTCATTGAAGGTTGTGCATCAGGGCCGGCAACTTGGCATGTAAAAATCTACTGTTAGTCATGAGCAGACCGGAGTTCCGCTGTGGCAACCGCTAACCAGGAAAAGCCGAAAGACACAACATATATACATATATATATATATATATATATATATATATATATATATATATATATATGTATATGTGTGTGTGTGTATATATGTGTCTGTGTGTGTGTGTGTGTGTGTGTGTGTGTGTGTGTGTGTGTGTGTGTGTGTGTGTGTGTGTGTGTGAGTGTGTGTGTGTGTGTGTGTGTGTGTATATATATATATATATAAATATATATATATATATATATATATATATATATATATATATATATATAAATATATATATATATATATATATGTCTACAGATATACAAGCACCTATATGTATACACACACACACACACACACACACACACACATAAACATATATCTATAGATATATATATATATATATATATATATATATATATATATATATATATATATATATACACAACATAATATATATCTACACATATATATATATATATATGTGTATGTCTACATATATACAAACACACACACATATGTATATAAATACATGTCCCCTATATTTCCATCACAGTGCTGCACGCTGTGTGTGAGGGAGCATCACACATATCAATACACACACTGAGGACGCTGTGAGCGAAACCGGCCACCGGTTTGTGTTATGGGGCTGTGGAAGTCCTAATAAACCTTTTTTCTGCTTCAAGCTGACTGTGCGATTTATTTCCTTGAGTGCTGGGATCATTTGTGGAGCATGTGTGTTTTTTGCCCGAGCACCTTCTGGTTCCGTGCATTATTTCTGTGTTTGGTTTATATATATATATATATATATATATATATATATATATATATATATATATATGTATATATATATGTATATATATATATATATATATATATAGAGAGAGAGAGAGCTGTAAGTGTGTGCAACATGGACAGTTATGTCACATGTAAACCCCTTGTTGGGACCACATTGCCCTTGTCTGTGAAGGTGGGAATGGGAATTTGGGGAAGGATAGCAGGTATATTTGTGGAGGTGGGTTGGGTTGGTAGATAGAGAGGACAGCCTACAGTGGTGATATATGACACATGTGGTTGGTAAACACCCTGGATGGTAGGTGTGGTTTGTGATGTGGAAGCCCTGCGAGCCCCCATATGGAAACTATGGGAACAAGGCCCCCACCCTTTGCTAGTTACAACAGCAGCTTCAGGGCCCTGAATGTGCCTGGCCTGGAGCCTGAGCAGGAGGAGCATGTGGACCCTGTGACTGTGTACTGAAGGCCTCAAGGTGCTGTAGCACATCCCACAAGTTTCTGTGGAACCTGGCCTCAGTTGACAGGGTCATGTCTGTGTGTGCTCCCATGGGGGGGACACTATCTCCTGAGGTGGTTCCACCTTAGGGTAGTGCTGGACCAGTAGATGAAGAGGCCCCAGGGTCGGTCCCACATGTGATGTGGCCTGGTAATATGGCCAGATGAGGTGGGAGAGGTAGTTCTGCTATCAACTGTTCCCTAAACATGCTATTGTGTCACTGTTATAGAACATATGTGGGTAGTAATAGTCCACACAATCACAGATCATGTCCAACAGCATGCATAGATATCCTCAATAACACATAACGACAGATGTGCAGCAATCACATAGCAAACAGACCACATGCATATATGGAACCATAGTGGCCCTTACAACGGTATGCAGGTGACATTGTCCATAACAGGCCAGCAATGATAGTGTCCCCACAAGCAATGATAGTGTCCCCACAGAGAACATAGCTACAAACACATAGCAAAAAAGTGGGGCAATACGATATATGTCCCAATGGTAGGTATGCTGTAGCCATACCTACTGAGTTGTGTGAACAGTTTGTTGTCACAGATATGGTGGGGGGGACAGAGATATGTATTAAGAACTATGGTAACCTTGCTGTATGAGTTGCTCAGACTTGTTTCCATCTTTATGTCTTTCAGACAAGATGTCACACGGCTGGTTACTGGTGTATTCAGCAGATGAGAATGAGGTCATTGTCAACCACTTGGTACAGCACTACCAGGTGCTCTTTGGCAGGACAGCCCATGAGCAGCAGGAGCGGACTGCCCTGTGGAACAATCTAGTCCACAGGGTCAATGATGTTGGCCTGCATAACCGCAGTTATGAGCAGGTCCAGCATCATTCCAATGACCTGCTTAGCAATGTCCATCGATGTGCTGCTGCAGTTCAGTTGGATCACCTCGCAACAGGGAGGGATCATGCCATCCATCCCCCTCTGATACATGTTGAGGAGCTCCTCGACAGCCTTGTGGCATCTGCCCACCCGCACATGCAACAACTAGTAGAGACCATAGTGGAGGATACCCACACACTGGCTGAGGAGCATGCAGGTAAGGCCACTGGGCACATCAGTAGACCCCTGTTGCGTATGCATCTGCATCTGTACAGGTATATAATGCATATGTGAGATGTTTTATATATATAGTCTGTTGCTGCGTAGTAGTAATAAACAGATTTGCATAAGTTGTAGTATTGCGGACTTGTACTGTTGGTGTACTGTAATGCTGCACCCACCCTGTAGCAATGCCACAGCTGTGGCTACTGACATCACATCTCTCACATACTTATGCAGGTCCCTCTGGAATACAACCAAGGCAACAGCCTGTAGCTGGTGAGTATGGTTTATGTTCATGCTTGCCAATACACCGGTCATGTAATGGCTATGGTATATTCCATGCATATATCTAACAAACCTACCCATAATGCATGCCATATTTGTTCATGTATTGTTGCTGTTAACTGCACTGCATCACAGTAGTGACAATGATGGTATATCTGAAGGGTATGTCAGACACCTGCAATATAACTAACATCCTGTCATTGCGAAATGTGTCCACAGGGATGAACATAATGGTGGGACACATGGCCTACAGTGTCACATCACATATTGTCCAAGACATTTGGCTATCAAATGTGCACACTTACCTGCAACAGAGGCAGGTGTGGCCTGCACACATCTTACATGACATGGCGTGGGCCACATACCCAACAGATAGCACTCATGAGCTGCACATGTAGCCATACTTCACCATTTCATACGCCATGGCAAACAATGCAGGCAGTCATTTATGTGATAAGGATGTATGGGAAAGGAGTGATGTAGGAAATAAACAGATGGCCTTCCAAGACAAATGATGTCACATGTAGAAAACTGGTCATGCGGGCTGCCCAGTAACATGCCACAACATTGTGGGGGTTGCAGGAATGTTCAGCAAGTACTGGTTGTGCAGTACCTGTGTCATCAATTGCCTGGACTCTGCAAGCATGTGGCTTATGGGTTAGGTAATCACATGTAACAGTTGTACCACAGGAAACATCAGCCAGGTCTCTCTACAGATAGTGTATGCATAACAGAAGTGGTTCCCAACAGTCATGCGTTGCAATGTGTACTGGTGTACCATGCCCAAGTTGGAAACCTACAGACAGTATCATGTAAGATACATGTGCTGCACAACCGATGCCTCACCCCACCTCAGGCCCACCATCCCCATCTGTACTGTACTCGTGCCAGTGTAAACCTGTATGTTTTCCATTCATTAGCTGGGACTAGTCTGTTACTCGTGGTGTTCAGTGTTTGGGACACTGCAAACTGACACACATGTGTAGGCCATAGTTGTCAAGCATCTGCCAAAGGCTGAAGGTGGGGAGGGGGTGTCATCATTACACACCAGTGCACTGCAGCAGGGATCCTAAGGATGCTATGAATGGTTGTATCTGCACACAGTCAGTTTCAGGAACTGTGGCAGACATAACCCTGACTCCACAGCAATAGTGGCAGTAGTGTGTGAACTCCAAGGGATGGCACATGAGTTGAACTTGCAATCATGCAGACTTAGGGGACATGTGTAGGGCAGACTGACCACATACTGGCAAATGCAAATGGCCCATGCTAGTATACCACTGGCAGGAATAGTGACTGCTTTAGTACACATAACAGTAGCATGCAACAAACCATCATGATATGGGCATACCCACAAAGTGTATACATCGCAGTCAACATCAGCACAACTAACACATTTGTTAGACACCACATTTGAATGTACAGGACATATGTCACATATCAGGATCATATAATGTTAACATATGCAGTGATATGGTCCCATGGCATATCAAGGAAGAGTGCGCCATATCAACAAGGGTGTGTACACTCCCCATAGCCACTGTAAGGTTTGATGGTTGTCAGTGTAATAGTATCGTATTGGTCATACATGCACTGCTGATGTTGAGATGCGTAAATCAGACATCAGGCATTCACAAATGACATCTGTCCACATATCATCCCAGGTATGTGTTGGACAAACACATAGGGGCTGTGAGCATTAGAGCAGGCAGAACTGACACAGTAATACACATTCAGCAATGGTGTGTACACCTGTGAGGTATAATGCATAGTACATGCAAGGGTGCAGAACAGGTGCACAGCAATACTGTGTACATGGGTGCAGTGTTTTCCAGGGGAAGGACCATCACTTACTAATACAGGCCATTCATCACATACATGTATACTGTTGCTAGCATGGATTGACTATAGCTGCAATGTATGCTGTTTAGTACCATATGTTATACATGTTGACAGATGGGTAATGGTAGGTCTATGTGTACTATCCTTGTGCAACCTCACCTGTAGGTGTGTGTGTGGGTAGGGGAGTTATTTTGTCTGTAAGTGCAATCTGGTGGAGTGGAGGGGGGTTGATGCATGTAGGATGAGTGTGTGCATGTGTGTGTGTTTGTGTGGGTGTCCATGTATGCAGATGTGTGATTGTGGGTTGTTCATATGTCAGTACTTCCCTTTGGAATCATGCAGTACATGGACATGGACTAACACATGAGACACCAGAAATACTTGTCTGATATGTAATCTCAGGACAGCTGATAGTATAATAAGGTCTGTAGCATGGAACATGCATTGGAAGGGACACAAGACACCAGGTATACCATTAGAATTGCAATCAGCAGAAGGGTGAATGACTACCCATGTATGCAGCACTACAGATGCATTGGGGAATTACTAGACAACACCAGGGAGTGTATCCATGTAGTACTGTTGTCCACATAATAAGTCAATTGAGCAGCAGATCTTGCATATACTGAGCAATAGTTATGTATAAAACTCCAGTGCATGACATTATTGAGTGAACGTAATAGCCCATAACATATGGGAGCCATGTTCACAATGTCCGGACATACCCAGGATGAACATTGGATGACAACAGTGAGGCCTTGTAAAACCTACTCCAATCAAGTCAAAGAGTTAATGGAGTAACAGGTCATGTGTTGTGATCAGTTGTCTAGGCATTTAGAAGAATGATAAGTTAATGAGTGGTATTAATGAGTGTATGTTATCAAGTGTGATGCAGGATGGGGAACTTATGTGACTTGGGACTATCTGTAAACTCAGGGACAGGTAGGTATTATGGTGGAATTTCAGGGTGTGTGTGTGTGTGTGTGTGTGTGTGTGTGTGTGTGTGTGTGTGTGTGTGTGTGTGTTATGCAATGCTGTACAGGTCTTAATGTGTGTTTCTTGTTTTCCACTCACAGGTTGCGAGGTGGGTCAGGGTACCTCCAGCATGCTGTCTGATGTTAGTGTACATATAGACACCAAAAATAATGATATGACTGTTGAGGCACAGGCAGGGTGTCAGAGGCTGAAACTGCACCATTGTTTGAAATCCCCCTGTTAGCTACCCCAACCCCGCACACAGTCACAGTGCCTATAGATACCCCATCACCAGTGGCCATAGCAGAGGGACAGTTGGCGGTTGTTGGCAGTGCACAGGAGAGTGTGGTATCTATGCCTGCTGCGTCTGGACACAGCAGGCATAGCCAGATGTCTGTCAGGGCACCACATAGGCAGATGCACCGGGGTGCTTGCGGGAGGGTCGCTGGTCATCATGCCCTTGGCAGAAGTGCCGCAACTGGTACCACGAAACGCATGTTTCCGACCGTCATAGGGGTGCAGGCACATATGGAATTATACACCAGACAGGGTCTGAGGCTGCAGATGGCTGCTTTCTCATCCGTAAGTGACAACTTCTATGAACTTGCAGGAGCCCTCCGTGATTATACTGAGGTCATGGATAGACATTTGGGTGAGATGGTGGGCCTCATTGACCGTGGATTGCCTGTGCTCAAACATGTGGTGGGAGTGGGTTGACAGCCGCATGGATTTAGGCCAGCAACACCAACAGCTGGCGGTCAATGTGGACGTGCAAGGATACCAATGTGCTCCTGTAGTGGCAGTACCAGCCCCAGCACTGTGGGGGGGGTGCTGTCCACACCACACCACTGCAGGCCACATGCATGTGGCCCTGGCCAGTCCCAGAAGGGACCTGGTTCCAGCAGATATATGTCATAATCAGGGGCAAGTAGTATATCAGGGCCTGTACCTGGATGTGCCCATGGAACCCCTGGCAGGCACAGTCCACGTGTTTGTGACTGGAGGTGGTGAACTGCACACCCTGCCAGGTATGGTCTGCAGCTGTCCCAGAAACACCTATATAGGGCAGCCACATGGCAGAACTGTGTGCATGCATACCCACACACTATACAAACATACCTAGGACAACCCCATACCTACACACACCACATCACCACAC
Source organism: Protopterus annectens (assembly GCF_019279795.1). NCBI lineage: Eukaryota > Metazoa > Chordata > Ceratodontiformes > Protopteridae > Protopterus > Protopterus annectens. The sequence continues at coordinate 236,591,368 of NC_056730.1, read as the reverse complement.
CCATATCAGCTAATTACACCTCTCACCCACACATATGGTGTCAAACGTATGTCCCATCCATGATCTCTGGCAAACCAACACACCCTGTGCATATGATACCTGTGCCACATCCCTGTCATCCATAACATCGATGCAGGGACAGGCTAATATGGTTCTGATGCACATGGTGACTGTACTACAGTGTACCAATGTACTGCTGTGTAACATGTTGTCAGCTGTAATGTTTAATGCTTACATGTCAGGTAGTGTAGCTGTCCACCATGATGCATTATAGCTGTTAGTAACACTGAGTGATTGTGGACTCCACAATGTTATCCATTTGTGTTGTAGGTGTACATGTGTCAGCAGGAGGATGGTCTGCAGTCATATTCCACAAGGGGTATGGCACTGTGGTGGCACCATGGCTGTGACATATCCTGGGTACAGTTTAACATGTCGCAGGTCTGTATAACAGTAACTGCTTGTGCCACATGGACAGGTGAACGCTGGGACATGTATAACCAGCAACCTAATGCAGATCCATACACATACATGCACACTCTTACTTGGCAACCCTGGGACCTACTTTGGTATGTAGTGCTACTGATGTGTGTGGCTTTCATTGCACCCACCACACAGCATTTAGGATGAGGTGTGTTCCAGGTTACATGTTACATGCAGAACATCCCCAGATATGTACAGTATGATAATGGGGGATGTAATGGTTCTATATGGACAATATATAGTGTGACATACCATCATATACACATTAACATACACATTACAGGCAGACACACATCAGAGAGACCTGGGCCTATCAGTGCTAACTAACTTGTCAGTGTGTCCAGTGTGTTATAGGTAGGCTGCACACAGCACATGCATAACTAGGCTGGATTGTGTTATCAATTACCTGTATGGTTGATGGTGACAGTGGTCACCATGCAGTGGCACATGGGACATGTACCGGCGGTACCATGGTGTAATGACAGTGTACACAGCACCCACATCCCACTGTGGATATTGTACACACTGGAACCCATGATGACACTCTGACATACCCACCATCACACATTGACCATGACTGCGATACAACCCATTGTCCATCCCAACAGTGGTACTACAGTGATATGCATCTAATGCACATGCCACAGGCATAGTAGGGTAATGCATTGTCATACCTCACCTATGGGCAACAATATCACTATCCATAAGACTGTGTGGCAATGTGTATTGTAATGGGATATGTGGCCTCGGAATGATGTACCCTACAGATATACACACATGCATGCATACACACACTTGCCAGAACTCAGTGGGTATCCCATGCCTATCAACCCATTTGTACAATGCTGTTGTGCTTGTATTGCAAGGCTCAGGTAGCCAATACGGAGAGGAGCGTAACAGGTTAATGTCCGGTACAGTAGCAGCCACATCTAACTATGGCAATGGGTGCTGTGGAGGGTGTGAAGGCCCTCATGGTATTCCCAACTACAGATGTACTAACACACAGACACTGATATCCTCAGTAATGCACACATACACATTTGTCAGTACTGGGATGCATCGCTGCAGGTGGTCATAGGTGTGTACCTGGCTATTGTCCATGGAGAGATAGGAAGTGAAGGGAATGTGTGTACAGTGGTATCATGCCACCTACCATGTGCCAGCAGGTAAGCTATCTACAGAGACTACTGTGGTGACCCTCAGGGTGAGAGTGACATGCATCAGCCAACCTTCTGGGTGCCTCCTGCAAATGGCCACTGAGGTGATCCAGTTGACATGTATGCAACAGGTATTATAAAACATGGTTAATGTCTGTGTTGGAGACCTGTACCCAAACATGTACTGTTGACTGTGGTAGTGTAGTTGAGGTACCCATGGCATGTGGTGCGTAAAGAGTGTTGTGTCCTATCTGTGCTAGTTATAACACAGCTGGGCAGGCATGTCAGTGTCAGTTAAGCATAGGTTGCCTGTACGTATCCAAGCTGGATATCTGCCATCTGCACATCTGTACAGGGACTGACAGACATCAGCTTGCCAACTAGCTATGCAGTAGGATGAATGTGTTGACAGATAGATGTCTGACATAATATGTATGCCATTACTAAATGCTGGAAGCCCTCACTGACATGTGCTTGTACAGACAGTAATCTACAGTTACTTTCCACATGTCAGATCATTATCCAGTAGGGGATATATACTGTGACACAGCTCACACACCAGGAACATGGCAGTGAGGCCTCAGAGTCCATCTATGCATGCAGGGGTGCTTGTTGCCAGTACTACATTTAGCAATCTACTCTTGCTTGGGAAAGCACTGCCAACAGTAGTAACGGCATGATACACTACATGCCCAAAGATGTATTTCAAAGTGAATGACATCAGCAGGCTTGCCAAGAAGGGCACTGGAGGTTGTAGTGACTGTGAATGGCCTCATAAGGATTGGTCCCTACACAGGCAAACAAACACACACACAAACATCCACACTTGCCATGTCTGGGAATAGAACTCCTACCTAACTAGTTTATCACACTACAGCATTACGCACTTATAGGACATGCCATGGAGATTACTGGACTACACCTTCCCCAAAGGTGTATTTCAAAGTGATTGACATCAGCATGCTTGAAAACAAAGTAAAATACACACAGCTTCAAAACAAGTACCAATAAACCAAATAAGAAGCCTCCATGGAAAAATAATAAAGCCCCAAACGGCCTGGAATTCTTCTCAAGACTTTATTAAGCATAACAATCAACCATGAACGTTCTCAGTATGTTTTTGTTTAAAACACACTTCATCAAATGTGGGCTGGCATTAATAGAGCAAGCTGAGGGAACACAGTGAATGGGTCAGCAGCAAGGACTTCTTTTTCTTCCTTGCTGCTGACTCTTTCATTGTGTTCCCTCAGTTTGCTCTATTAATGCCAGTCCACATCTTATTTGGTTTATTGGTACATCAGCATGCTTGCCAAAGAAGGGCACTGGAGGTTGTAGTGACTGTGAATGGCCTCAAAAGCATTGCTCCCTACACAGACAAACAAACATCTACACTTGCCATGTCCGGAAATAGAACTACTACCTAACTAGTTTATCACACTACAACATTATGTAGTCATAGGATGCGCCACGGAGATTACTGGGCTACTCTTTCCCCAAAGGTGCATCTCAAAGTGAATGACATCAGCAGGCATGCCAAAGTGGAACATTTGATATTGTAGTGAGTGTGACTGACCTAAAAAGTATTGATCCCTACACAAACAAACACACACACACAGTTGCCACATCTGGGATTAGAATGCCTACCTGACTAGTACATCACACTACAGCATTACCCAGTTATAAGACGCGCCACGGAGATTAACAGGTACTATGTCCCCAAAGGTGTATTTCAAGGTGAAGACATCAGCATGTGTGCCATAGTAGGGCAATTGGGGATTGCAGTGTTTGTGAATGGGTGATACCCATTCATCTAGAGGCAGACACACCACACTCAGGCACACACAGGTGTATATTCCACAGGTACGTGTATACAACTGCTAGATGAGTGCTGACTTGTACAGTCATGTTGCACAGTTAGCACTAGCACCACAGACACTATAATGCTGAGGGATTCCAGAGGCATAAGTCTATGGTGAATGACATTTGCACATCATGTGGTTTTAGCCAATTGGATGTGTGCTGGGTGGGACAAGCCTCATGATGGAAGGCTCTTTGTCACTGTCACACTCTTCCACACATCTTTGTTTGTGTACTTTTGGCCTATTATAGTGTGTTGTCCTTGGATATGTGTGTGTATTCCTGTCCAATGTGTGTGCAAAGCATGACTGGTGCATACTGAGGAGTGTATGCACTAACATCTGCGACTGTCAGATATGTATGGTCCATTGCTGTTGCCAGACATGGGCTTCATTTCTTTAAGTGTGTCAGCATGCCCAGTATGACCTTTCAGTATCTTGTTGTCTGACATGGCCTTCATTTCTCTAAGTGTGGGAACATACCCAGTGTGACCTTCTGTACTGAATGTGTGAATCTATTACAGGTAGATTGCACTCCAGTGCAGACTTTTGTGTCCTACACCTACAGCTAGCAAACTGTTTCTGCAGGATATCTGTAGATCAGTTGACAATATGGGGTCAAAATGGGCAAAGGATAGTGGGTTATTGTAGGCAATTGTGTCTGTGCTGCTTCTGCTACATGGTCCTGGTGTTAGCAGAGATATTCAGACATATGTACTGTTATACTCTGTGATGTTTTATGTAATCAAGTACTGTCAGTCATTTGTTTGCAGTGATGTCCTGGGGAACACAGGGTGAATGCAGCTGTGTCCAGTATTGTGGTCAGCAACCTGCATATTCTTGCACACTCATGCCATTCTGGAGAGGAAGCTGAAGACAATTGCTGCTGGGTCTGTGTAAATGGTTCAGCACCTTGATACAGTGGTGGCAGAGGATCCCATGCTTGTACATCCATCGACGTGACAGTATGGTCATAGCTTGCTGTGGCGATACCTCACAGCTGTACAGATTCACACAGGTTACCCAGAGGCAGGGGTCATAATTCTGGACATTACCCCTACACATTGTGGTTTACAAGCAGGTTTGTAGCCACCAATTTTTGTGTTTGCAGCCAGGGATAGTATGTGCAAATGGCTGAGTTTTGGACTTCACATACTCCATGCCGCCCATGCTCCCACCCTCCCCCTCTATTATTCTATCCTCTTCCATACCTCATGTGAACATTCTTTGATATTTTCCCAATAGTTATCAACTCATCACAGCAGTAATTTGGTGTTGGTCAACAGTTCATGCAGTGGGACATGGTGGACATATTACTGTGATTTGTCCACATGGCCTTGCATTTGGGTTCTATGGACTATGTTATGTTGTTATTTGGGAGTCCATGGCATAACATACATTGGCAGTACGGGTGAGACACAGGCCTTTGGCAGTGTACTTTAGGCCATTTGATAGTGATGCAGTCCAGCTGTAGCAGGCCATTGCATTCTGTCATCCTACAGTCCCAGATGATACACTATATTCCCCTGGGGTGACAGGGTAGGTGTGCAAGGTGTTCATGCTAATACTTTCTGTCAGTATTGGTCCAGTGGTGTGGATGCTGGCAGGGTGCTGCTTACAGCTAGGGGCACACCTGCATGGGACACCTGCTCTGCATGCTGTATTCTTTTGCAATTGCCATACACAGGTGGGGGTCATATTGTACTCATTCCCATTAGCAGGGATAAGACCAGAGAGGTAACTGTGGGTGGTGGTGGGTTGAGCTGGGTGCACAAGTGCTGTGGCTACTACTTGCATCTGGCTCACAGATATGCATGGGGCATTCCACTTATGCTTGCTTGTGCAGGAACATCAGCAGTTTCTCAATACATCATTCCTATGACCTTTGTGGTCTGTCAGTGTTTGGCCAGATGACATTGGTATTTCCTACTACAAGCCCAGATTATGTGCTGCAAGCATGTATGTACAATTTCAAGGGTGTGTCCATTTGACGGTTACATATTATACACTGTCTGTCTGGGGTACTTCCCCCTGTGTACTGCTTGTATATCTGGGCCGATAGTCATGCCATGTCCATCTTTCAGATGGTTACACATATTACCTCCAAACATTTACTATGGCTTACTGCTGGAATGTGTTATAGTGGGAAGCAGTGTGTTTGACACTGCAGTTGTGAGAACTTGGCCCTGTCATTGGCAGTACTGGGCAATGGCCACCAAGACAAACCTCATCATGCATACATACTGACCACTCTCACACAATATACAACACACACCAACCTAACACACTCAGACCTGCATATTGTACACATACTACAATCTATCCTGCTACCTTGGCCAAATCTGTGCTCCACTGTTATTATACCTACACATACATGTTACTACATTTCTACATAGGATTGGGGGGGCACACCTTACTGTTACTACATTTCTACATAAGATTGGGGGGCATACCTGCTGTTAGTTCAAGTCTACATAAGATTGGGGGTGAACACCTGACTGTTACTACATTTCTACATAGGAATGGGGGGGCACACCTGCTGTTACTACATGTCTACATAGGATTGGGGGGGGCACACCTGACTGTTACTACATTTCTACATAGGATTTGGGAGAGCACACCTGACTGTTACTACAATTCTACAATTCTACATAGGATTGTGGGGGGGGGGGGACACCTGACTGTTACTATATTTCCACATAGGATTGTGGTGGGGGAACACCTGTCTGTTACTACATGTCTACATAGGTATGGGGGGACACACCTGACTGTTACTACATTTCTACATAGGATTGGGGGGCACACCTGACTGTTACTACATTTTTACATAGGACTGGGGGGCCCACTGGACTGTTACTACATTTCTACATAGGATAGAGGGGGCACACCTGACACTTGTACACATTTGCTATGACTGTACTGGTATGTCAGATACTCCATTTCATTTTGTATTCTAACCTATCATGCTGACTAGAGGCATATCAGTGTACTACAGGTTTGATTGACCTACATTCCAGTGTCTGACCCTTCAGAACTAACCTCCCACAGCCTGACCTGTTGTAGTCTGTCTGTATAGGCCTGGGGGGGGGGGGGGTTAACCATAGCCATCAACCAGAGGTCTTAGCACAGCCTTAGTTTGTGTTTGTCTACACCTGTCCTGCAGGCTGAAACTGTTGTTGGGCATGTGAGCCTCCCTGACTGGCATGTGTGTGTCATATGGACACACTTGTGGCCCAGCACATTTTCTGCAGTAGGTTTCATTGCCTTGTCTAGTACTGGCTACTATGGTGACACCAGTATTTGTAACAGATCTCATACTGCCACTGTAGGTGTCTACTATCTGCTGGCATCCCATTCAGTCACCCGATTCCCTTGCATGCTCACATCCATACCATAGATACAAATAACAGCACATGCTATTCCATTCGGCAGTTGGTAGGAAAAGTGACTTACCTTGTGGCTGTGCCAGAATTGATGATGGTGCTGGAGGGCTGACTATGTCAGATGCACATAGTACACTCCCTATACATGGTTAAGTACAGGTAGTGTCATGTTTGGCATCCCTTTTACTGTATGTGTGAGTCAGAGAGAGGTGTCATTCCCTGGGTCCCTACTGTGTCAGTGAATGTGCTATGCATTGCCTCTTTGCCAAGACCAGGGCATACTGGGCACACCTCCTTCTGCCTACTGGGGCAGGCTTAGGTTGTTCCTCCTCTGAGTCACTCTGTGCCTGTGCAGGCCTTGGCAATGGCGGGGGGCTGTATGGCCCTGCCCCATGCTGTTCCTGCTGCAGCTGTTTCTGCAGGATCATATTGTGTAGCATGGCACATACGATGACAATTTTGTACATGTAGCTGGTGAGTACTGAAAGGCTCCACCAGATGTGTCCAGACACTGGAACTGTGACTTGAGCATCCCACACTCATGCTCTGTAATGATTCTGGTCTGTGCTTGTGCCTCATTATGGAGTTCTTGTTCGGGTGTGTGTGCATTTCTGATGGGTGTCATCAGCCACGGCTCCAGTGCATAACCCTCATCCCCCACTAGGTGACCATAAGGGATGTCCCCATTGGCAAATATCTGGTACAGCTGCATCAGATGCCAGATGTGGGAGTCATGATAGCTTCCAGGGCAGCCAGCACACATATTCATTATAATGCCCTGGGCATCACACACAACCTGGCAGTTGATGGAGGGGAAGCCCCTGCGGTTGATGTAGACCCTACCCTGCTCACTGGGTGGTGCTTTGATGTGTATGTGCATGCGGTCTATAGCATCCACTACCACAGGGTATTCTGCTATTTGGTGGAAGAGACGCATATTGCTGGCCAATGCCTCAAAGGTGTTGTGGAAATATATGTGCTCACCGGCATGTGCTGATATGGCATCCAGGAAAAGGTGGAGTGCCCTGGATGCTGATGCCTGTGAGATCCCCATGATATCCCCAGTTGGCCTTTGGAAGGTAACTGTGGCTAGTATTCTTAGGCCTACACATACCTTGGTATCCACTGGGATGGGTTCCCCTCTGTTAGTTCTGTGTGTCAGGCATGGCCAGCACAGCTCAACAATTTGCTGTAGGAGGTCCCTATCCACCCTATAGCACTCCACTATCTCCAGCTCATGTAGGCCCTGGTAGATTACCCTGGGTCTGTACACTCTTCTCCGTCTCCTCACTGTGGGTTGGTTGACAGCATTCTCATCCTTACCACCATCAGTCTCTTCCACATGTTGCTGCCGCAGTCCCTATCATTTTGTTGCTTTTTTTTGTTAAAAATCCCCCACTTGTATACACCAGTGGTGTAGAGTATGTGGGAAAAACAAGAAGGAAAGGTGTTTGCATAGTTCATAGTAGTGTTCTGGGCTGGGCTGCTGCCTATGTAATTGGCTGATTCTGATGCATTTCACCTGTCAGCTATGCTAGTTCTCCTTGATTACCTTCCTACCACTGTTTTCCCTTCCCATTGCCTTCCTGTTTAAGCCCGGGGGCGCACCGTGCAAACACAGTGCTTAGATGTGCACAGACCTATTATTTCCTGGTTTACTTTCTTTTTCCCTTTAAAATGTGGTGCACGGCATGCACACTGGTTTAGGCAATGTGAGTGCTAGGCAGCCTCAGACACACCACTTGCTTCACTCTGCTAAGCTAAGGGCAAACCCGAGCCACAGGTCTCCATTAAGCTTACAGTATGCCTGACACACACCCCTATGATGTCAGCTAACTCTTAGGCTTGAACCATGCTATTCCTGCACTTACCCAGTTGTTTGCTGGCTAGCATTGAGGGAAAACCTGGAATTCAGTATCATTCCCCTCATTTGCATAGGATTGCCTGCTAATGCATAGTTACAGGTCCCACACTGAGCCTTCCCCATTAGCTACCACTATTCACTGGCCATGTTGTCTTCTGTCTGCCATTGAGTATAATGGCAAAATAGTGATTTTGGTTAGACTTCTTATTTCAGTTTTTTTTTTTAAATTTCGGCCCAATCCCATTTGCTCGCCACTGCCCTACGCTTACACAGCCGAAATCGGATAAAAAAAATATTTTTTTTGCCAACTCTTTTCCATGCCAGTGGCCATTGGCATGCTTTACACATACTATACACCCTTTATTTGGAGCTGTCATGGCTCCGTTTTGTAGTTTGCAGAAATGTACTCAGTTGCTAACCGAGTACATTTCTGCACACTACACTAGTCCTGCATGGCCGGCTGACAGCTTCCAGGATCGCAAATTTACCTAATTTGCATGGTTTTCACCTGCAAAGGGGGTAATTTGCATACAGGAGCTGTGTCCATGCAGGAATAGTGCAGGAGCACTCATGCACGTCCCTGGAGCGTATTCCTGGATTGCATGGTGGCCATATTGCCTCCAGGAGCTCCTGCACTATTTCTACATGCTGTGCAGGGCTTGCTGAATTTGGGGGTATATCTAAAATGAAGAAATTAAAAAAACATAAATGAAGAAATTAAAAAAAACAAATTGTGTATGACTATTGTTTCAAATTACATATGACTGGGGGCAAGTTGCTTGAAATTCTGAAATACAAAAAAGTGTCACGAGAATATGAAAAATATGAAAATTGGTGTGTTTGAAGAAAGTGAAGCAGTAACTGTTGTAAAAAGCACTGAGGAAAATTTGTGGCAGTACAGATTGTGAGTTTAGGAATACTGGTGAAATAAACATGATAAGAACATTTTTGTAATGACTTTCTGAAAATATAGTCAGGTAATCCTAAATTGCGTGCTCTGGAAAATGATGACTACACTGTGTCTTCCAAACTTAAGCCTAGGCAGTGCGTGAAACAGTAACAGTTCATAAACTACAGACATAACAAAATGGTTCTGAGACAGTTCAAGTGTTCTGATACCCAAATGTAGACACAATGTATTTATATATTGTTTTATTTATCCTGTGGATATATTCATATGGTAGGAAAACTGGTATACTCTCAAAAACGTCTACCTAGAAAGTTTTGCTGCATGTAATTGAAATAAGTGCTGAAAAAGGGAACCCAAGCAAACTGAAACTTTTGCAATGATGGGAAGACTGAGAAAAATTGTTGAGTGCAAAGGCAGTAAATTTATAAAGTGGAGTATAATTGTAACAAGGTGGTGAAGGAAATTCACAGTATAGAGTGTAGCAACTGTGATAAAGTGCTGTTTACATGACCCAGGTATCATCTCTTGTGCTTTGCAAACTCCCTTGCATTTAAAGCAAATAATCTTAAGACTAATACAAATTTGGTACATGCAAAGCTAAAAAAGTATTGTGCTACTCCTGAATCACACTTTCATAGAAAAAGCATTCAGGTAAAATGTCTTTATAACTAAGTTCACACTGCTGTGAAATAAAAGTAAAACAAAGAAATCACAAAAATAGTGGAACTTTATACGGCACTGAATCTTTGTAAACAGTTGTAAGAAACCTGTAGAAAAGTGTATGAGAAGCTTATAAATAAAGCATGCCTTCTTGAGTAGGGGATTTTATATTACTTACAAAAAAACAAAACAATTATTCCATGTCTGTGTGAGGACTTGCTCCAACAATAAAAGTGACTCTCTGTAGCAGTTGAAAGTTTGCTTAGAAAAGAAAGTCCTCATATATGTGTTGTATTAAAGACTCAAAGCAGAGAAGTGTATGTACTGTATAATTCCATTGCCATAATTCTGGTGACAATCTGTGTCTGTGAACCTGAAGTTTCTGTGAACGTTAAAGTTAAACTCTGTGACTTACAAGGAAGAAATAAAACTGTATGCAAACTTGGTGACAATTTCTGAATAAAAAATTACCTGTTTTAAATGTATAACAGACAAAAGAGGTATTAGCAATGCAATACAAGAGCATAGGCTAGATTCAGATTTGCTGAATCTAGACTGTTTGGCATTATGTGAGCACTAAACCCAGCCATTGTACATTAAGAGGGCCCCCTGCACCCTTGAGGCAGAAGAGTGTAGCAAATGTCCCATCTGAGTTGGAGATTGTTGGAATAAGGTTCAGTATTGAGTGATTCCATTGGCCAGCTTATTTGAAAATTGCTTAATTTGTTTTAAAAAACTACTCAGAGGTGACCTTGACTTTGCAAATAAATGGAAACATTGCACACTCGTAAATCAAATGGTATAAGATGCACTCACTCTAGGGAACTCAACCTAGTATGTGACATCAACAGGACTTGCTGGAGAGACATATATGCCTCACAGAGGTTACCTTTCCTCTGGATCAAACTTCCAATTCAGAAGAAGCAGAGCCCTCACTAACCCTATTTAAGCACAATTTCGATGACTGGATGGGAAACCACAAATTCACCATGGGAGTTTCACCTGTGTCCCTCTTGGACAGGGGCAGTAGTTGTTGACTTAGTACTGCTTAATACCTTAATATTCTTGGGAACAATGGTTGTATTTCTCTAGGCTTGTAAGGGCTCTAGGGCCATTAGCCAAGTAACGTCCTATGATCCTATTAATGAATGTGCTGTTATAATGGAAGGTGAGCAGATGTTCAAGTTTTAATATCTGCTGAGACACACTAAGTTAGATCTCCCATAAAAGTGTTGTTAACTAGGTAAGTCATGTTGTAAACAGTGCTGTGGTTCAGTAGAATGAGTTTGCTTTTCATCACAATATTCATGATATGCAAGAGTAAAAAATGCTGAAGGGCGAATATTCATCTGAAGCTAGAAGACTGTATCAAAAGATAAAGAGAATTAATACTAAACTAGAAAACATAGTGCATAAACTGTAAAGAGAAAAAGGTGAATTAGTGCCTGAACTTGAGAAATCAAAGAAATGGCAATTTCACACCCAGGCTGATAATTTGTGCTTAAGAGTATAAGATGGAAGAAATATGGCAAGACTGTCAATTGTAAGTGAAGGCATCCTTGAAAAAATTATAATTTGCAAATTTAAGTAGAATTGCTTTCAAGAGTTAAAAGGCAGACTGAAACTGCTATAGCTGAGAATGCTGACTTTGAGAGACAAGCAGAGAGTACTATATTTCTAAACTTAAATAAGAAATAATAGTTTTGCTCTGAAAGTTAAGTAAAACTGGAAATCAGTAGAAAAATTAAATGAATTGATGCTATGAAAAACAAGCTATTTGCTTACCTAAATAGTTGCAAGAGAGTAGTGGCTGACTTAGAGCAGCAGGAAAAACTATACATTAAAAATGGGACAGACAAGTTGTTGCCATGACTGAGAGACTGTCTGTGCTTTCTGAGCAAATTAACAGTAATCAATCAAGAAGGCAACCTGAATGTGTCTGAAGGTTTTCAACAGGATATTGAACACAGCATACATGCACAAGTGGTTATTGTCAAACATAGTACCGAAGCTAATGCCCAAAGGCAAACTGCTGCACTCAGCTAAAACATTGATGCTATAAAGCAAAGAGTAATGAAACAAAAGAATATTCTAAACCAAAAGGTGGTGGGAAAACATAAAGCTGTGAACTAAAGTGCTAAGAAAGTTAAATGTAAGGCTCCGTCCGCTTAGAGATGGCATGCAATTAGTAAAGGAAATGCAGGCTTTTGGTACAGAGCAGGATGTGGCATGTGTGTATCTAAAGCTTTCTAAGCTAGAAAAGGCATCTCAATGGTTAAAAATGCAAATGAAAGAAAAAGAGTCTTCCAGTGCATTAACTCAGTCTTTTGCAACATAAGTAAATGAGTCTGTAGGGCAGTTAACCTGTGTTGGACTGAGTTCAAGTCACAGAAACTAACAAAGCTGTTTTTAACTAAGATGTGACAATGAAATCCAAAAGCTACAGTGGAGCTCGATGAGAGTAAACTCTGCTGTTCAAACCCTTTGTTATTCTGTGACTTGTCAGGCTTCAGTAGTGTTATCTTAGTCAATAAAGCACCAGACTGAGAAGTTGGAGGTTAATGGTTCATATTGCTGGATATGGAAAATAAAGTGCCGGTAAATAAGTTTTGAATTTACTAATGACTGGTTAATTTAATTTAAAACAGATTAAAGGTAAAAATGCTGAAATTCCGTATCAGGCCTCCCTTATGAAAGTTTTCACTGAGAATATTGTCATTGAGCAATGTAAGCAAGATTAACATAAAGAGCTTTGCTGTCCATTAACTTTAGCAAGTCATATACATACCGTCCCTGAGTTGTAAAGTTACTGTGACACCCCACCACACACACACACAAGGAGTAGTCCTTGCACTCACTTAGTAATTTGGTCACTGTTCTTCTTATTGAATAATAGATTGCACTGTATATGCCAGTTACTTAGTCTTCCTAGTGTCTTGGTGTCTGCATTTAGTAAATGAAAAAAAAAAAGTTCTGTTTTTGGCTACTTGTTAAATGCTCTATACTGGCAATAAATTGATTGCTCCATGTAATAACTGACCTGAGGGAAAAATGTTTTTAAAAACAATTGCAAAACTATCTCCTGTAGAAAGAACTCCTGTTCCCCACGCAACATGGCTTCAGTCCCTACAGTAGTATTAACACTGCATTTCTGACCTTTATAGAGACTGCCAATAACACTAGAGATAATGGCAAATTAGTCTCCCTATTTCTAGACTTGTCTAAACCCATTGACATAGTTTGTCACAGTAAGCTTCCGCTTCTAATATCCTCTCTAGGACTATCTCATCCCACCCTTCTATGCTTCAAAAGCAACTTGTCCAATAGGTATCAGTCAGTAAAATTGCACTCCACCCTCTCTCCATACCTCTCAGCAACCAGCAATGTACCAAAACGCTCTATCCTTGGTCCCCTCCTCTTTAACATTCTCACCAAAATCCTACACACATTGGCACAAGAGGCCTCCCTAATACAATACACAGATGACTTCATACTCATATGCACATCAAACAATGTGACACATCTCAAAAAAAGGCTAAGAAAGCATTAACAGCCACTGAAACATGGTCTATAAATTACAACTCATGCTCATCCCCCCCAAAATAAACTACTTCTTTCATCCCCAAATCCCTCTCAAAAAAAATGTTTAAATCCTCTCTCTTAATAATGCAACAATTGGAGCCACTTCTCATAGCAAATTATTGGGGATGTTAGTGGATAATAATTTTAAATTTGACAAACATATACAAAATTGTACCGCCTCCCTTCACTAGACATCACAAAAAACAATATTTGAATAATGCTATAATAAAGTGGCTAAATTTGCAGCAAATACCCCTTTCAGAACCCACCACTGTATATCACTAAAATGTCTAAACTGGTTTGAACTACTGCATCAACTAATATATACACAGCTTCTTACCACCGGTAGAATTATCCAGTATCCTTCTGCTTGTCCTGCACTAAATATAATTTTACAGAGTTATGTTCCCACTCACTCATTATAATCCAATGACCAAAATCTTCTCTCTGTCCCACAAAGCTAAACCCACCTGCCTGAATGATTACAGACCAGTTGTTCTAACTTCAAATGTCATGAAATGCTTTGAGATGCTAGTCATAAAGCATCTGTCAGCAAACCTTCTATCCAACTTCGACCCTTTACAGTTCGCTTATCAGGCTAACAGATCCACTGCAAATGTTATTTCAATGGCACTCCACCTTTCACTCGATCATCTGGAGGGAAGAAACAAGTATGTCAGGCTGTTGTTTATTGACTTCAGCTCAGCATTCAGTACAGTGGTTCTAATGCAGTTTATTGACAAGCTTGTACATCTTGGAGTGAGCAAGCTCATGTGCAACCCGATCCTCAACTTCTTGACAAACAGACTGCCGAAAACGTGCGGGCAACAACACATCAGGATACATAATATTCAAGACCGGTGTTCCTCAGGGTTGTGTGCTATGCCCTCTGTTGTTCACCATCCTAACCCATGACTGTTCTGCAAAATGCCACACCAATCACATCATTAAGTTTGCAGATGCTACTATGGTTGTGGGCCTCATCAAATGGGGGGATGAAAGCGCTTACAGGAATGAAGTCTACTTATTGATTGACTGGTGTGCCAAGAACAGCTTTGACTGGAATGTCAATAAAACAAAAGAAATTATTATAGAGTTCAGGAAAAAATCAAAAACACACTCATGCTCATGAGGGCAAATCTACAAAGTTTTTGGGGTGCAAATTTTGGAAGATCTCTCTTGGACTGTGAACATTGAACAGTTGGTCAAAAAAGCACACTAACATCTCTACTTTCTCAGAAGGTTCAAAGAAGAAGCTCCCACCTACTGTTCTCACCACATTCTACAGAGGAGCAATTGAGAGCATTCTCACTAGTAGCGTCACAGTTTGGTTTGGGAACAGTACAATAACAGAAAGATAGAAGCTACAGAGAATGGTGCGAGTTGCTGAAAAAAATCATGGATACCAACTTACCATCAATCCAGGACCTCTTCCCAGCAAGAAGCATTAAATGTGAATCCAAAATAAGTTGCGACCATTCTCAACCTGTACGTGGCTGCTTTACAGAACTGTCTTCAGGCAAGAGATAGCAGAGTATCAGCTGCAGGATCACCACATACTTAAACACCTTCTACCCAACAGTGTTGAGACTTATAAACTAGTCAGTCATCGTTCACAATACGTAGCTCAGCTGAAAAGTGTGCTATATATTTTTTTTATTCATTATGTAGCAATATATTTTTTATTCATGTGCAATTGCCAGTTGTTTGTCTGATGCAGATGAACAAAGGAGAACAATCTTAACATGTGCAATCCTGCTCTGTCATGCTGCTATGTACAGTGTTCTTCTTATGACTGTCTGGGGGTGCTTGTGTGTTTTGGCTGTTATTATTGGTTTATTTATCCTTCTGTGAGTCTTGTATTGAATATCTTTTTTATTTTTTTTAATTGAAATATACTGTTGTTCTTGTTATCCTTGCTTCCTTTGTAGTCTCTGATGAGTCGATACTCATAATTTCATTTAGACTGCACTTGCGTCATCCCAAATGACAATATAGTTTACTTTGACTTTGACTTTGTCAGCAGAGCTATCAAATTTGGTGGGAATTGTCTGTACTTGTACCGTGTTACTAAGGCCTGGAACTCCTTACCTATATTCATCAAGGTCAATATTCTCCCTCCAGTCATATCTCTCAACTTCTTAGAGCAAGAAATCTGGACAAAGCCATAAATAAAAGTGGGACAAAAGCCACAAAATAGGGACAATTTTTAAACATTGCTTTTACAAACTTAGAAAGTTGATAGAATAACAAGTCTTGCATTAGCATGAATTTTCTGAAGGGTATGAAGTCTGAAACTCAAATGTCTGTCATTATTTTCTAAGTTCAGTCTTTAATGATTTGCTACGAATTTGCAAAAAAACACAATTTCATACAAAACAGACCAAAAATATGAGACAAAAATCTGGACATTCTGCAAAAATCTGTAAAGATGAAAGGTATGCCCAGTCCTTTCAAACAATTCTGAAAGACTTCCTAGCCAAAATCTGTCTCTAATCTTGTTACAACCCAGGATAAACTATATTCCTAAATATGAACAAGTATCTGTATCTTGCACCTTCTTACTCCCCCTTCTTTACTCATTTCCTAACATCATCACTTTCTCTCCTCTGACACTCCAAATATGCCATAACCCTGTTTTTCTCTCACTTCACATTGCAATTCCTCTTTGCATTATACAATCTTACCTTTAACTTCTCTAAACTGTCTAACCTTTCTCTAAATATTAAATTATTGTCATGTGAGTAGTACCCATTTTCATTCTGTCTTGTCGCATGTCTAATTCAGTATAATTATTTAATTTGTAGATGTTTTTGTATTGATTTTGAAGCTTGTAAAAGTATTATTAATAAATGTTTTTGAAATACTTTGGAGCTTTCGCTGTCAGCCTGCATTGAAAATGGGCACCTATCTTGTCAGACTTTTCTAATAATCAAATGCCAATAAATAAGTACATAAACTAAATAAGTAAATATCAACAACTTTCTAATCAGAAATATAGATATTACAAGTTGGAAAGAAATACAAGCCCCATATACTAAGAACTCTGGTAACAAAATAATTGGTAAGCAGAAACCAATATTACTCAGCTGCAAAACAATTAAGGAGAACTGTTACAGAAATTAAGGACATCAAATTCAAATTCTACATAAAGAAACTAACCCTAAAATAAAAGACAAGTAAAAGCAGACAAGTATTTGCTGATGCAGCTCATAAAAACTGAAAATAAACTGAAATAACCTGAACAACAACCAGCTCAACATAAAGAAAAGGTTTCAGAAGAGAATATCTTTGAAGGAACTATAATAGCAGCTGCTGTGGAAGTTACCAGAGTGGTCTATGGCAAAACTGTAGCAAAACCAGGAGACGAAGCTATAGATACTCAGACAAATGCAGCAAATGTCATGTATGTCAGAGTGGCCCTAGTTGAAATGGCAAGTTAAATGCCACATTAGTAAAGGAAGTGACATCACTTATAATCAAGAAACTTGTGGACAACCAGTAGGTCCCCTATGATCACCAAGATCCATACCCTGTCAAGGTTAGAATTGGAAGGTTAAAGGTACCCATACTCACAGGCCTGAGTTATATGATATACTATCCCAGTTTTCTTATACAAGTTCTTTATAAATGTGGAGTGAAATAAAGTCATATCACAAATATTAAAAATGGAGACAAGTCAATGTCCTGAATGGAAAAGAAAGGGAGGAGGGACTCTCACAGGTTGCCTTTTAAAAGAAGTAGTCTGTCATGGTGGAAACAATGAGGGACTCACAGCAAGACCCTGCCTGCAAGTTAACTGAAGTGATGAAACAGCTCTAAGGAATGATCAGGATAGAGAAACTAGGACTGGGAGCTTGCCAAGAAATAATGCCTATGCTTGACAAAAGAGAATAAAAAAATACAGAACCAGAGAGGAATTTCAAGAAGCTGTTCTGTAAAGAAGAACATAGGTGCCCAAAGGATGCAAGGTTTTCTTTTGTAAAAGGACCAAAAAGTGATTTAGTACTGTGAATTTTCTAGCGTGATACTGTGTTAGAATTTGGAAAAGTATTTTGAATAGTTTGATGCCTGTGAACTCGGGATAACCACAGAGGTAATTTATTTATTTATTTATTGACATTTGTTAAACTGTGTTTGTTTTTTTCTTTTGGCTTCCAATTCCCTCCAGTATGCAAGGAGAGATGCTTTCTTTTTATTTCTGGTGTCTAATTTAAAAGATAAATGAGTAAACACTTAAATGCAGAAGTATATCATCAGACAGCTGCATATATAAATAAATAGCTACACGGACATATAAACACAGATATCCTAAAGAAAAAAATATTGCACTTTTTTATATTGCATAAACTAAAGAATAAAAATATATATCTTATATAGAATAACTAAACCATTATACAAATAAATACATAGTTATATGCATCTAGTAACTAGTTAGCTCTATAATAAATATTTTGCCTTCAATTCATTATTTAGCTCTAATGGTTGTGACATAACCAGATGCCTAACATAACAAGCGGCTCAAAATTGGGTATGGTATATCTGCTTCTTCTGGTCACCTTTTTTGTTTTATGGTATAGGGTAATGTTGTCATTTAATATTACACAGGCTAACATATTCAATACATATTTATTTGCAAACATGAGGAAATAAATGTGCATACAAAAAAACAGGGATATCTGGTTTTGTGTACATGAGTGGGTGAAATGTTCTTTGCTTCCCGGGCTCCTGGTTCCATTAGTAGTGTAATCATTCCTTTATTACTACATAATGAAATTAAATGAACTAAACCTTGATGAAAATATACATTGTTTGGATAGCTGGTTGGTATTCAATAAATGTGCAGTTGCAAACCTGAGGAAATAAATGTGCATAGGAAAAAAACATAAGGCAATATCTGATCATGTGTACATGACTGCTTGAAACATTGTTTGCTTTCCGGGCTCCTGGTTTCATTAATAGTATAATCCTTCCTTTCTTAAGCCATAAGTAAATGACATGAACTAAACCTTGATGAAAAAATACCTTGTTTGGATACCGGGTTTGTTTGTATTTCTCTTTTGGATGAACTGTGACTTTTTTCTATTGTACCAGTAATAATATATCTTAGCAGCAGCCATATTTTTTTCATTATTCTAGCATTACAAGTTAAAGATAGCTTTTTTGATATTTTATACAGTTGTACGAAATTAAGCATGCATATCTCAACTGTAAAAGCAAGTATGGGTGCATTAGTCTGTAGCACAAACTAAGACTACAATAGTAGACTTTAGTCAGAGGTTGTAGGTTTAAAGACCACACTTCCAAAATATACACTACTGTTAATTATTTAATTATGTATAATTTAATGGTTTAAAGGAAAAGCTCTATACCAGTGGGACCCATGCCCTGCTGTAAACTGTAATCTGTATAATAGGAACATGCATGTGTGCAATACATGCACATGTCAAGGAGTACTTGCTGCAATCTGTATTATAGTGTGCATCTGTTAGGAGCTGGTAGTCTTAAAAGTAAAAGTTAAGTTAATAGAGTCAATTAATTGTATCAATGCATTGTATGTCACATATGAAGGTCATAATCTTATCTTTTTTTTCTCTTACCCCAAATATTTTCTCTTTTTTATTTTAATTTTTGTATTTTTTTAATTGAATATTGTCAAAATGTGTCCATGTCATCCATGCATACAACATCACTAAATGCTCCACAGCACAGCGGGGTAGGCCTGCCCTACATGATCTGTCTGCCCCCTCCACTGACTCCAGCACCATTACCCAGCTCATCTAGAAGCCAACTTGTCAGCTCTGTCTCTGCTGCCCCTGCACTATCAGCATACACTGGTAGTCCTGCCCTAGAGGCTAGTCCAGTGGTACACTCTGGGAGCAGTGGAAGAGGTGGTGATTTTATCACCCATGCTGAATTGCCAGGGATGGTGTGTAGGGTTGTGTGCCACACTGCTGTTGCACACCTAAACTGGCTGGAAACTGCTCTCCCTCATTTTACATAATACCAGCAGGAGGATACTCAGACATCAGGCACTCCGTCCGGCAGTGGAGTGAGGTGACTGTGATGACAGTCCAGTGGGTGAGAACTCAATTCTCACTGTCACCCAGCTTGATGATCATGGATTCATTATGACCCATTCTCACCCTTTGTGTCTGTCACTGTGCCTCTCTTGTCTTGTTTGTCTTGTCTGTCTGCAACTGCTTCCTCACCTAGCCAAATGACCTCACCCAGATATTCTTATGTCCCTTCCCCAACATTCCTCTTGCAAAAAAAAAGGGCACCTGTCCCATAAAAAATATCCCATACATAGCTCTCCATTTCACACATGTGCCTTCTTGACACACTTGATTTGGTCCAATTGGCTATACAACATGATTGTGTTGTGGTCACCCCTCTCTCTGGAGATGACAGTCCAAATTCAGTTAATATTTGATAGATATGTTCATTTTAAACTGTTAAACAAATGGATAGCTATGGTTGTTTCCTACCTCCTTCCTGCACATTCCTGCCCTGCTCTCCATTTGTTCTTCCCCAATTGCTCCCCACTTCACCACTGTCCTATCTTTCCCATTTCTTTTTTGAATGCATTATTGCATGACAGTGTGCATTCCAAACCAACGTGCAGCAACAGTAAAGTGAAAGTAGTTAAAAGTATTACATACAGCTGTATTCAAACCCAATGGCATCTGGCCCCAAAAAAGAATATATCACTGCATTAACTGCATTAACATGTGCAGCCACAATAGCAGATTTATTCCAAATATTCAATAATAGCTGTCAGACTTTGTTCTCCCCCATGTTTGCTCTTTATTTTACCACTTTCCTATCTACTCCATTTTAACACCTTTAATCTGTTCAAAAATATATAATCACACACAACACTCATAAGTCACAGAAAAATCAATGGATCCCTTCATTTTTGGGCTCCATGTCTGTGAGGAGGTGAGCATCGTACACCAATGTGCAGTGATGTTGAGTGGCAGCAAAATGCAGCAACACATCTCATATAAACAATTCATGTCATTGTATTATCACTCTGTAATGAAATATTTTTTAAAATATTAGATGCACCTGTATTCAAGGACAGTATGCTGTCACTGTTCAGTTAAGCAGCAAATGTATTTCATAGACTCAGTACTAACTGTTGGCTTTAGCAATGTGGCTTGCATTTGTGTACTGCTTACCTACACTCAAACATGTATATCTCACATGCATATGCACTTTGCTAACAGCTGCATGAATCTGCTTCTTGCCACACTATGGAAATGTTTATATTATGCTGTATTATTTACTGTCCATTTCTTGTGTATGACATGACATGACGTGTAAACCTTACAAACCGAGGGCCCTATCTAACAATATGTCACATATTTAAAATGCATCCATCTGTTGCCACCCCCCCCCACCCCCAAGCACTGCAACTCTTGTGTATCAGTACTTTTTCCACGCATATATCAATCACAGTACAAAAAATAATATCAAATGTTGTGTGCTGTGCAATGCACATCAGTCTGGTAATATGCAGAACTACAACTATTGACCCATATGCCTACAAGCATTTTATCTGCAAGGCTAGGGAAGGAATCAGCAGGGACCATATCCACAGGGACATACATGACCTTCAACACACTTGACCCTACCCATTTTGTTCTTGTCAAGGGTACATCTTGCTTAATGAACTTTTCAGACTTCTTGGATACTGACACCACAGATCTGGATAAAGGATAACAAGACATACTGCCAATGTTGACTTCTCCAAGGCCTTTGACACTATCACCCATTGATGTGTCATAGTGAAGCTCTCCTATGTGGGAATTAAGCCATACAGTAGTAGAGGGATAGGCAACTGGCTCACTGACATAACACACTCTCAAAGTTGAAGTTGAGGCCTGCACCTCCACCAGTAGTCAATTACCATTAGAATACCACACAAATCTATGCTGGGCCCTAAACAGTATGCAAACTACTTCCCTGAAGCACAGGCAATGGTAGATGTCCTGTGATTTACTGAATTTGCAGATGAGTGGTAACTGAATGCACTAATATAGAGTCCCCCAGTGATGGTAACATATTATGGAAGGAGCTACTACACACACATGATTGTCAAACTCACGGACTGAACCTTAAAGCATACAATGGCTCATTGTCCTCTTTGGCAATGAAGTACGCTTGCTAATTATGATATACATAGCACCTCTCTAAGCTCAAACACAGTAATGTGAGACTTGGGAGCACATGTTGATAGCAGTCTACACTTTCATCACTATGTGTCCATAGTGGTGACACACATGTTCTGCATTGGGCAAATCCTACATATTGACATCACATGAAAGACCAAGGTGGTCATACCTCTGCTGTACTCTACCCTCATCAGACCACTAATTGAGTAAAATGCTCCCTTCTGTCTGTACTTCATCAGATGTCTGCAGCAACTGGAGAAAACACAGGATTATGCCTGGGAGACTCCAGAGCCTCCAAACATGATGTACATGGAAAGACTGAAAGGCCTGTCAGCGTACTCAGTATCATGCAAGCTGCTGAGAGGTGACCTATCTCTGTCCTACAGAGCAGTCTCAGATATTGCCCTACTGAAAATGCTGCACATCTGCAAATCAAATGGGACAAGAATAACTTGGCCCAGGGTTCTCAACCTAGCCTGTGACATAAACAGAACATGCTGAGGAGAAGTACCAGAATACAAAATTCAAGATACAAAATTCCCCCTTTCAATCTATTTTGATGTTTGATGTTTTAAAAATAGTAACTCTCCACTAAAACGTAACTTAAGTGGCACAGTGGTGCAGCGGTTAATGTTGTCGCCTCACAGCAAGAGGTTCTCCGGTTCGATTCTCGGCTGGGGTGCCTTCTGTGTGGAGTTTGCGTGGGTTTCCTCCGGGTACTCACTTTTCCTCCCACATTCCAAAGAAATGCATCTGGAGCATTTATCCCCGGGCCTCCGCTGAAAATAGGCTCTGTGGAACCTAGTCGGACTTTCCCGGTCAACAAATGTTAAATAAAAAATAAATAAATAAACTTTTTAGACAGGCAAAACTTAAGTTACCTGCTTTCACATCTAACTGCTCTAATGCATACTGCAGTGTTTAGTATAAACCATTTTTTTCATCTAACCTTTAAGCATCCCTGTGACTAACACTTGCTCTAAAACCTGCTGGGAAGCACTAGGAAGCCTTAAACTGATACACGCACTCAACTCTTCTTGTTAATAAGGAGAAATTAATTATAGGCACTAAACAGCCTATAATTGCAAAGTACCTTGCTATGATAAGGGAAAACAGCTCTTGTACTTTACAAAAATAAGCACCAAACCAGGCATGTCCAATGGTCAGCTTCCAGTGATTTCTCCTGTCTACCTGGTGAATCTGGGCATACTGGGGCAATGCAGCAATTCCCTGATGTACACAAACAACCCTTTTCTCCTACCACCAAACACTACAACTTGCGAGAGATGCACTTACATAGCCAAACTGGAAGCAAAGCTCTCTCCACCCAAGATTCTGCTAGACAGTCAAGAGAAGAAGATTAATACCCACACTACACCTCAAACAACACATAGCCATTCTAAACCCACACCACCAACACCCTCACATAGCAGTACTAAACCCTCATATGCAGAGGCCCTTAACATTAACCTGCCCAAGCAACAAGAACACCTGAAGCTGAAACGCAAACACCAATCGCACCCAAAGTGTCACATAGCTCACAACACCAGTGTGCCACTCAACAACAGCCCTTAATGCAAGACAACATACCCAACACTTTAGTCATAGGTGACTCTATAGTCAGGCACACTGATAGCCACTCACTAGGCTGAACAAGGAGAAAATTACAGTCGGCTGCCTGTCAGATGCTAGAATCTGCCACATAACACATGCACTTAAGTCAGTCCCCAACAAATACAAATATGATTCTGTCATTGTCCATGTTGGAGTGAATGACTTGAGACATACCTCCCTGGACTACATAAAAAGAGACATGGAAGAGCTCTCAGATCATGTCACCCAGGCAGGTATGACCCTAGCCCTGAGTAGCATCCTGCCTTCACCCAGAATGATACCACAGTATAAGGACAAAATGATTGACTTCAACAATTGACTAAGCTTCTGGTGTCATTACAAAGGGATCCAGTATCTGTCTGTCTGGGACGACATCATTGACAGACCACTATGCTTTGCCAGAGATGGTCTGAACCTGTCACCCCTGGGATTCAGGTTACTGGCTAAGGTTCTTGCCACCCCCATAGTGCCTTTTTTAGGCAAAGTTCAAAGGACAAAAACCACAACCATAATACGTACAAGCATGCAAAATCTGAAGGTAATGCTACTCAATTCTAGAAGTCTAAATCTCAAAATGCACTCTCTCTAGGCACTCCTAAAAATGGAGAACATCGACATCTGTGCAGTAACTGAGTCCTGGTTTAAGACTCCAGAGAGCACCCCTGCAATACCAGGCTACAACTCTTACCACACTTTTTGGCCACCAAACCAGGATCGAAACACTAAAGGTGGAGGAGTGTCCATATTCACTAAGTATATTCACAACACCAGGCTAGTTTCCCAATACAATGCATGTGAAATTCTCCAGGTGCAACTAACACTAGGGAAGACTGCAATCCAAATTGTAGCTTGCTACAGATCCCTCACCATGCACCAAGATTCTCACTACACCTTTCTAAACATACTGGAAAATATTAAGCTTTAACCAAACACCCTAATACTGGGTGATTTCAACTATCCTGCCATTAACTGGGAAAACTACTCGTGTACCAACATCTTTGCCCAACAGTTCTTGGAATTCATAAATTCCAATGCCCTGGATCAACTAATCCATAGTCCCACCAGGGGCTCCAATATCCTAGACCTGGTCATTACCAACATGGGAAATCGATACACCACACCTATGGTCACCCCCTTGTTGGTCAAGTCTGACCATATTCTAATCACCCTTGACATCCGCATCCCTACCCAACCCCCCCAGTAAGGAAACCTCCGTAAAAAACTTCTCCAAAGCGAACTTCATGCTACTCACATCAGAAGTGGCAAACTTCATGACACCCATGCAGAGGGGAACTGAAAGTTCGGCATCTGAATCTTACACTAAAGCACTGTATGAGCATATCCACTTGTGCATGAATCATGCCATCCTAAATAGAACCAAGATGCTCTCCTCCAAAAAAAGGAAGCCAATCTGTTGGTCCCCTGCCATAAACAAACTTTACAACAAAAGGAAGAAACTGTTGCAGAAAAGTGGAAAATACCAGGATGCAAAAAACTCCCTTATCAGCCTCAGTAAGAAGCTGAGATCTCTCATAAAATCCTCCAAAGCTAGTTATGAAAATAAAATTGCCAAAGATTCCAAAGACAACCACAAGGCATTCTATAGCTGTATCAAGAATCTAAATGGGAATGCTCAGATCTGCTCTGAGCTACAACAGAATGGCATTAAATATACTGATCCCAAGGATATTGCCAATATACTGGCAGATCTATTCAGTGTCAACTTCACCCTCTCTCACCCCCTAAATGGCCCATCTCAGTACCTAAAGATTGACAAATTCTGGTAATAACTGCCACACAGGTAAAAACTGCACTCTCCAAAGCTAAGAATACAGCATCCATGGGACCAGACGACATCCCGGGCTGTGTTCTACATGAACTACAAAAAGAACTGGCACCTAACCTAAGTGTCATTTTTAATCATAGCCTCACCTCAGGCATTGTGCCCACTGAGTGGCACACAGCTACAGTTATCGCACTCCACAAGGGAGGATCCACCTTGGATCCTGGGAACTATTGCCACATCAGTCTGACGAGCCTGATCTGCAAGGCCATGGAACATATTATCATGGAACTTATAAACAAAGACATTGGCAACCTTCAAACACTGGACCCCACCCAATTTGGGTTCGTGAAGGGCCGATAATTTTTCCTGAACCTGATTGACTTCTTCGAATCAGTCTTCAGAGCTGTAGACGAGGGTAAGGCGGTCCACACAGCCTATCTGGACCTCGCCAAAGGCCTTTGACACAATCCCCCACTCTGGAATCATAGATAAACTTACTAAGCTGGGCATTAATTCCTACATCACTCGATGGGTTGCCAACTGGCTTACTGACAGAGCCCACACTGTAAAAGTAACCAACTCCAAATCCAGCTCCAGACAAGTGACAAGTGGAGTATCTCAGGGTTCAGTCCTGGGACCGCTCTTGTTTGGCATCTACTTCTCTGAAGTACAGGCCAGCACTAAGGGACTCTGGCTAACAAAGTTCGCAGATGATTGTAAACTGGGAGCCATTATTGAATCCCCAAATGATGTGGATATTCTACAAAAGGGCCTTACAGAAACAGATGCTTGGTGCCAGAGCCATGCCCTCAGGCTCAATGCCAAGAAATGTATAGTTATACCTTTTGTGAAAAAACATGTACCCATGAATTACCACATAGGTGGCAGTACACTAAACACTGAAAGTGTGATAAGAGACTTAGGGACACAGGTGGACAGTGGTCTCATCTTCGATAACCACATCGCCACAACAGTCAGGAAATCCTTGTATGTGGCACACCTCATCACTAAGGACATTTCATCCAGAAAAAAGGAGGTCATTGTCCCACTGTACTCATCCCTCATTAGACCCATTATAGAATACAATGCCCCATTTGGTATGTACCGTTCAAGAAATCTGCAACAACTGGAAAGGCCGCAGAAATACCTTAGTAAAAGAATTGCAGGCCTAAAGCAAATGTCCTATGCTGACCAGCTAAAAAAAACTCCAGCTATACTCTGCTGCATATCATCTACTCAGAGGTGCTCTGCTTAACATACAAGGCCATGTCAAACCCAGAGCTGTTGGACATGCTACACTTAAAGAAATCCCAATCCCTCAGAGCCACATGCTCCAGGGATGTAAATCTTGTCATCACAATGAACAAAACATGCTGGAGGGATAGGTTCCTGACCCAGAGACTCCCCAGACTCTGGAATAGGCTGTCATACATGTAAAGCAGAGCACCTCTTTGGCCCTTTTCACCCTGGAAATCGTGTCAGTCACCCTGCTAGACAGGGGTCCAGGGAATAAATATTGTGGCAAGAAATAGCCAGGGAATTGTTATGGCTATGCTTGTATAGGCCCTAGGGCCAATAGCCTAGTACCAACCTATCAACCTATGAACCTATGAACAATGTTTAACTGAGGAAGTTGTGAAAGTGGAGAAGCTTGAAAACAGTACAGCACATTTTCATGGACCAGATGTTTGCAAAAGTGAGGAAAGGAAAGTGCATGAAGCTATAAAAGGCGATCAGAACAAACATTAGAAGACCCTTGCAAAATAATGAGTGAAGTACTTGCAGGTACTTCAACTGCTGTTGTTAATATGTTGCCTAATACGGATGCATTAAAGCAGACTATACAAAGAATTAGACGGAAAAATAAGTTCTCAAATCTGTAATATTGAATCTTTGACAGAGTAAACCACAGACATGCTACCTGTAAAGAATGAGAAATGTATTGTACACCATAGCCACATTAATAACAGTAGTGCAAAGAGTGTCATTCTAACAACAGATGGTAATTTACATGTATTACGTTTTTCAGAATTCCTACTAGTAGATGGCACTTTCTCAATCAGCATGAGAGAATGTAATCAGATTTACACAATTCACTGTAGCTTAACCAGTGGTCCACATGCAAAATTGATTCCATTAGTTTATGGTATTCTTCCGTCTAAGACAGAAGAATGTTGTGATCACTTTTGGAAGGCAGTCATCAACCTGTGTGCTCAGTTTGATTTAGTATTGAAACCACAAATGGTGCTCAGCGACTTTGAAAAAGAGTGCTGTTATGCGTAATTTACATGATAGTGTGCTTAAAGGATGTTGGTTTCATCTTTGTCGGCTGATATGGAGACAAATACAAAAGTTAAACTTAGCTGCCCATTTTGGAAATGATACACAGTTCACCTTACTGTGTAAGTAAATACCGGCTCTAGCTTTTGTTTTACTGGATTCTGTACTGTCCACATTGGAAGAAATAGAACTTGATATACTGATTGCGGTAGACCATTATGTGAGTTTTTTAAACATAATTATGTTATTGGCAGGCCTAGACAGTATGGGATATGAAATGCTACATATGAAAGACTACCACCATTATTGGATATTGCATTCTGGAATCAGTGGGATACATGCATGCATAGTTATCCCTGGAGTCAAAATTCAGTGGAAGGTTGGCATCGTTGTTTGAGAAGTGTGTTGGGTAAGAAACGTTTGTTTATTATGGATGTTCTCCATGCTATTCAACTTGAACAGGACCACGTAGAGGATCTGAAAAGTAGATTACTATGCTGTGTTCCCTTCTCACCAAAACGGTGTAGATTACAGGATAAGGAGTCAATGTTTGAATGTCTACTAAAATGTCATGATGAGTTAACATCATGAGGTTTTGCTCAACTTATAGCAATGCACTGCTCATTCTAATGAGCTTTGTTAAAGCAAACACATCAACAGCTTTTGGACATAAAGAATAACTGTCTTGTCATTACACGTGCATATACTGACATCACATTTATTTTATTTAATGACATACTTTACATTTCTGTACAACACAGTTTTTTGTTTTTTCCTGAAGGAATAACATTACATGATGTGCAACCCATTCTTAATAAACCATACTGAGAGCACTACAAGATTATATTATACCAGATGTCTACTACATTATTTTCATTGAAATACTTTTTTGCATAAGGTTAGAGAACTTCTGTATTGCATTTTAAAAAAAAGGAGTTGAAATATACACACAGCTTTCACACCTATGCATTTTTCAACATTCTGGTCTAATTAATATTCCATATGTGGCAGTTATTAACCGCACATTTGATAGTTTTACGTTCTGAACTTTGAACTTTTGATAGTAAACCCATCTGGGCAGGGGCAAAGATATCATGTAGTCCAGGCACAAGTCACCTCATCCCTTCCAATACAGATTTCAGGAACAGAGCTTTCAGTATATTCATGTATGTCATGGCATGCTTTGTAGGACCTGTATTTCCTTGGTGTGAAAACCCTGTGGTCTGTCCAGCTGCTGCAAGTGTCTGGAGAGGTACATGCAAAAGGAAGCATTATACTGTATTAGTGTTCAGATAGATTTGAGTACAGTGCTGTTATATCCTCCTCAGATCTGGATACAATGGACTGATGTCTGAGGTACATAATGCAGCCTTTCCATACCACTGAGAACACTTGATCAAAGTTCAAATTGCTGTCTATGTGTGTCCCCAATTCTTGCACCACTGGTTTCAGCATAGGGAGAGTGTTTTGTCAATGGTGTATTTACTAAGAAATTCTAGCTTGCATAAGGCATAAATCCTGACAAATTTTGTATATTTTAGTAGACTGTGTGGCTTTGGCACAAATCATTTGTGTGTGTTAACCCCTCTTATACTATAGTCACATCATTGGTGGACTCAATGACCACAACCGATAAGCATGAAAAAGCAAATATGGTAAGCTATCATATTTTATAGCCAGGATTGTTGAGTAATAGATTCCAAACAGTATAGAGCCCATCACAGATCCTTGGGGTACACCAATGGTGCAACTGCAATGGCAGAGGTTGATTCACCAACTTTCACAGTATGTGGTCTGTCAGTGAGGACATTAGTTAACCATCTAGTGATGTAATTGTTAAACCCCAGCCGGTAGAGGTTGTCAATGATACCTGAGTGGGGGATTTTGTCCAAACCCTAGGACAGAGCAAGATATTCAGTATGCACTGTGTTACCTTCATGCAGGCCTATCACACAGAAACAATGGGCTGTGACAACATCACAGATAGCCTATTGCATGAGTCAGAACATATGCCTACCTGACACAGTGTGATACACATTTCAACACACCCTCCAGATGGACTATGTTCCCGTATAAGTGTGTACATTGACATGCATCCATGTGAGTGGGCTGGGGACAGCACCTAATGTATGCATGCATGTATAGACACATGCTGACTCTCCTTATTTGTGAGGAAGACCAACATGCCATCATGGACCTTCTCTAGATGGACACTAGTAATATCCCTGCTGTGTGCAACAGGCATGTGTGAGTTTTTGATGCTACATCTATGTCTGTTAAATCTATCATATATCCTCAAAGAGCATCATCCTGTGGAACTTGAAAAGGCTAAGGCAGTCAGCAGGAGTTCACACTGAGGTATTCAATGAATGACAGATGTGGCCATCAACACTTTTATGACCAAGTCTGTAGAACAGTGGATCACATATGCGGCATCTAAATATGTAGAAATGTGTGAAGTGACCTATAACTTGTTTCCAGTGATCAAGTGTTGTCTGCAAGGCCCCTTACTGTCCATGATTGAAATCACAGACATCAAGAATGACATACAAATCCTGTGTCCCAACTGCTGTCTGGAGGACTACAGATTGCAGACAATCATTGACTCCAGCTGTGATATCGGTATAATACAAACAGGATCAACACATATCAAAGATTGCTGCCACAGCCATTACAATACATGAGATGAAAAAACAAATGTGGGGATTTTTTTCATTATGCAAACAAATGCACACACTAAGGATCATGTAGATTTTACACCAGATCAGCAGACTAGTTGTTATGTGGCCTGTGTCCCAGAATATGTGGTATGTGGAATGTCCATCAGCATGTGCCCACGGTGCTGAGTGCCACCTTGTATGTAACACAACTTCTGAATATGTGCAAGACATCCACATGACAAGCCATAATACTTTCATAGTTGACAGCCTTTACCATACCAATACCTGAGTACAAATTATCCTTCCTCATGCCCCTCCATACACATTTTCCATCAATGTGTAACTGAAGTGTACCGCCTTTGTCTGGACAGAGAGTGGTGTAGTGGTTTGTGTTGTCACCTCACAGCAAGAGGTTTTCTGGTTTGATTCTCAGCTGGGGGGCCTTCTGTGCAGAGTCTGCATGTCCTTTCTGTGTTTGTATGGGTTTCCTCTGATATTACAAAATCATGTGTTTGGAGTGTTTCTCCCTGGGCCTCTGCTGAAAATTGGATTGTTTCAAATCGGAATTGCCTGGTAAACAAATGTTAAATAAATTGTTGCTTTCACATATCTATTTGTGCATACCTAGGTATTAGTTTTCTTGCATAAACATTACTGTCTGAAGGTACAGAACCTCCATAAGGTGTAATACCATATACATGTGTGATATCTGTTTGGGTGATGCACTCATGACATGCATAGCTGTTTAAGGACATTGATGGCATGGTTTATATTTGTGACAGTGTGGATTGTGCATATATATTCCTGCCATGCACAGCAGTCAACTAGCCTGTAGTGATCATAATGTCAAGTGTGTCTCCTTACACCTCCTGATTATGTCAATGTCAGGAGAGTGTGCTGGATTACACTCATAGATTGCTGACATGTCCTAATAGTTGTACAAGAGTGTTAATCCAGAAGCATCTATGCTCACTCAGAAACACATATGTTGTGTCAGAGACATAGGCATTATCAGTGGTATTATTCTGATATTGTCCATGATTGTGCATGATGGTTTTACTGTTGGCTAAGAGCCTGTATCTGTGACAATACAGGCATATTCAGACAAATCAATTTGCACAGCTTCATAATATGCACTCAACCCCAATTGTATTTAACATCCATGATACATATCCTCTCCAATGTTCATGTCCAGATGCTTATATCATACAGACATCCTCCACTGTTATGTCACCTTCTGTGACAGTAACATCATATACATTTGTCACTGTGCAGTCCATACTGTGTGTGCTACATTACAATGTTTCACCTTTCCTCCTTCCTAGTGTTGATTACTAAACTTCATCTGTGTGTCCCTATTTAATAAGCATACTTCCCATGACTGTTTATTATAAATGGCAGTCCATGTACCTTTACAGTTCATTGAAATAACTTGTACAGACTGCCTGGAATGGGATTCCACAATAAAAAGCAATGTCTTTCGGCTTTTTCCGGTTAGGGGTTGCCACAGCAGAACTCCGGTTTGCTCATGATTGGCAGTGGATTTTTACGGTGCCGAGTTGCCAGCCCAATGGCCAACCTTCAAAGAAGGCACACCCACTCACGTGTGCACCTACCTGCATGTCTTTAAACGTCACTCAACCATGGGGAGGACATGCAGACTCCACACAGAAGGCGCTCCAGCCAAGAATCGAACAGGAGAACCTCTTGCTGTGAGGCGACAATGCTAATCACTGCACTACCACGGCACAATACTCAGCACTATATACACTGTCATATCCTGAGCCTGAAACATGTGCATTAATATATGAAAAACCCTGGTGGTATGTGTGGCATTCCATGCAATCCCACTAGCCCAGAATGCTGGAGTGTACACAAACACTGTCCTGTCCTCACAACATAGTACATGAATATATGAAAAACCCTGGTGGTCTATATGGTATTCTGTGCAATCCCGCTGACCCAGTATGATGGAATGTGCACATACTCTGTCCCGTCCTGTCTCCGCAACATAGTACATTAATATATGAAAAACCCTGGTAGTCCATGTGGCATTCTACACAATCTCACTAACCCAGTTTGCTATGCTGTAACTAAGTTCACTATCTGTGTTGCTTTACATGGTTTCTTGGCCACCACGAAACCCTACTTGGTTATATTTGAAGGCAAGCCGCAGCATGAATATACATTAAGTGTTGCTGCTCATTGCGCAAACACGTTAACTCCATGTAGTTTATTGAATCCCAAGGTTTCTTTATATATATTCTCCCCTGCACCATCTTACGTATGTGTGCCTAACCCTAACCATAACCCTACTCCTATCCCTAACCCTAACTATACACATTTAGATACTAAAACTACTTCCTTAACAGTACCACTAATCAACACAAAAGGACGCAGAACATGTGCAACACCAAACAGATGCAACACTATATCTATCCCCTTCGTAGCTCTCGACCTCTTGGTTCAATTTATCTGGACGAAGCCAGAAATAATGGGGGAATAAAGGGACAAAAATAGGGACAAATTTAAATATTGATCCTGTAAAATTATAAAGTCACTAGAATAATGAGTTTTGCATTAGTATGCATTTTCTGGATGATATTAAGTCTGAAACTTGAATGTCTGTCATTATCTAGTGACTTCAGTCCTCAACGATTTGCCCAAAAAACACAAATTTTGTGATGAACAGATTGAAAATATGAGGCAAAAATCTAGACATTCTGTGAAAATCTGGACAGTTGAGAGCTATGATCCCCTTAGCTAACCCTTACTATAACCCTGTCCCGTAATCTCACATAGACACTACCAGCTCTAATAGAATCATGTACATTCTCACAAATGCACCTGTTTCAGTCAAACATTCATGTCCTGCTCATTCCTACATTTCTACAATGTATAAAGCTTGAATTCAACCAAATATGATCATACCTCTCAACCTCTTACAGCAAGAACTCTGGACACAGCCATAAATAAAAGTGGGACAAAGGCCCAAAAATAGAGACAATATTTAAATATTGCTCTTACAAACTTAGCATGATTTTTCTGAAGGGTATGAAGTCTGAAACACAAATGTCTGTCATTATTTTCTAACTTCAGTCTTTAATGATTTGCCACTAATTTGCCAGAAAAAATACAATTTTATGAAAAACGGTCCAAAAATATTAGGCAAAAATCTGGAAATACTGTGAAAATCTGTACAGTTGAGAGTTATGAATGTAATTCATCCAAATGTGCAGTCTCACATTACAACTGTCAATCATTTTTTTCACGCATTTGTATTGGCAGCCAGATGAATGATAACTATATATATATGTATATATATATATATATATATATATATATATATATATATATATATATATATAGTTAGACAGACATATTGTTACACTTGCTTTAGTCAAGTGAACCTTAGGTCAGCATTTGTTTGGGAGACACTCTTTGGCTCTTTGGTTGATAAAACAGATGGATGACAGTTGTGTGAGATCAACAGTCCCTGGGTTTGGGAAATATGCTCCTTCCCCGAGGATTCTGTGATACTGGAGTTAGTATATATAATTAGTACGGGATGTGGGGTGTGTCTCTACAAAAAACAGTGCTTTGAATTTGCATGATCTATGGTTATATTCCAAGCATGCACATAAAGCTGTTAACATTGCAAATATTGTTTTTATCTGTCAAAATTCATGTCATCAACATTTGAGCATTTCAGTGTATTCCAGTGCACTCATATATATTTATAGATAGATATAAATATAAATATACATGCTGGCCATAAGCTCACCAGTGCTATCAAATACGTGACAACTAAGGGTATGCCCCTCCTGAACCACGCTCCTGTAATATAGTTAATATTGAAGGGAATGAATAGACTTAAGGGCATACAGTAAATGTTTTTTGATGTGCTGGTTAATAGCCAACACCTGATACATGCATATATACTCTACAGCTACAAATCAGAGTTATTACCACTGGTTCCCAGTTTTCAGCTACTTTAGACTGAGTTCTGTGCCATACATTGTATTCTTACCAAATGTAGTTGAAATTTGTCAACATTTTTTTTCTGCACACACAACACCGCCCCCCCATAGATATGTGATAATTCTCATTTCAGTATGTCCAAATACAAGGCACATCTGGAATGGCCATAACTCTTTCTCATTAAAAACAAAAAAAAATCAGAGCCCTAAATCATAACAACTATGAAGATCATCTATTTCAAAGCTCTGTCCTTCCTCTTGGTGTCATATGGGCTACTAAAAGGTGACCTCTTCTTCATGTATACATCCTCAACAGATGCTATCCTGTTTGATCTATTTAACATCTGCACGTCAAGTTTTAGTGTTAACTTCTAATCAAGGGATTATAACCTCTTTTACAAAAATAAACAGGGCATGTTGGAGGGATTGTTATGTATCACAAAAAATACCACTCCTTTGGAAACATTATCTGGGTTTATTGAACATGTATAAGGGATAGCTGCTGTGTCAGTATTGCAACATTTATGGATATGCCAGTTTGATTCTCACAGGGAAGAATCTGTTACTACATCACCCTCCATTTTCTCTTGTAACCCACTACATGCACTAAGTACTAGAGTCTCCCCATCATGGTGGGATCTCAGCCTGTTGACATTGGTAGAGTTTATATTCATGTCTCCTACCTGGTAACTCCATCACATAATTAATATCACACACTTCCATGTTACCTGCAGTTTATTCTGAGCAAGATGAATAAGTACCATTACCTTTCATTCAGCTGTCTACTCCTCATACTTTGGTTATCATGTCATACTAAATGTTTTGTTGATATTGTGCTCATGATAGCTGTCCTGAAATTCAGAAATGCTACCTCTTTGTAGAAATGACATGTAGCCTGACATTATTGTGCATTCATCAAGAAATAAGTCTAGAGGCCTTTTTGCCTTGTAATTATAATGTAGCTGAAAAGTGAGAAACATGTGGACCCTTGAGGTGCTCTCCAGTAAACAAAAGAATTTGGGATAAGCATGTGTTCCTTTCCCATTTAAACTGTTAGCAAATTATATCAGCATGGTCATAAGAGCAGGGATTAAGTACTCCACCAAATCATTTGTTTTGTAATGATAACAAGTTTATTATGTTTTCTTAACGTCTTTACTAACTTCCATAAACAAATCAGGTCTGATGTGAGGTTAGCTACTCGGCTAATAACTATTTTCCAGTGACAACCAACTCTGCTGAAAATTTCTGCTGTGGATTAACATTTGCTACTTATTTTTCCTCAGTAGAGGGCAAAGTGACTACCTCAGGGTACCTATTGGGATAGTCTAGCATCATCAAGATATGCATCTTACCTGTGGTGCTTAGGGTTCATAGAAGTCCCACAGTATCCATGGGTACCCTCTGAAATGGTTTCTCAGTGACAGGTAATTACATCAAAGCAGCTCTAGCTTTGTTTCCTGCCTTGTCAACCATTTGACACTGCTCATATGTCTTGCAGTACTATCTCACTTCTTTTGTAACATCTGGAAAATAAAAAATTCACTTAAGCCTCTATTTGCATACTTTTTTCTCCAATGGCAATACCATGGAATATGATGGACTACGTTCCAGAAGTGCTGTGTGACAGCTCCATAGGATTATCAGATGCTATATGACTTCTCCTTCATGAGTCCTTTCTCTATACATTAACTCCTTCTCTTGCTACATAGAGTCCCTCTACTCTTAAAAGTCAGGAGCTTCCATGTTTACCTCCATCAAGTCCTGTAAGGTAGTATCTGAAAGTTATGCTTTTCTTTGCTCCCTTTATGTAATCCTCACTTATTTTCCTTCCCACGAAGTCAGGTACTTTATGAGAAAAAATGTCTCAGATTTAGATTTACTGCTACTAGCCATCTCTTCGGTTGAAGTAGCACCTTCCAGAAAAAAGTTAAGCACTTACGACAGTTGTGGATCAGGTTCAAGCTTTCTGCACTCCGTAGCTCTGTTCTGAAGTAACCACAACACCAGCCTCTCTTGAAGGTATGGGCATTAGAGGGAATTCTTGCCCCATGCAACCTTCCCCATATGACTGACTTCATGTCTGGCTGCATGCAGTTACATCCACACAAGATAATTATTTGTGTGAAATGAAAATTCTAAATAAGTTAATAAATGTAAGTGCTTTGCAGAAGGCAAGCTCCACAGCTTTATCATGTAGGGACAGCTCCCCCTCACTTTTCAAACTTCTAGATACAACTTCTAGTA